>NC_091302.1:42907242-43104742 GCF_038502225.1 Cherax quadricarinatus | reverse complement strand
TAAATCTTGTGGAGTACAGCGCCACTACTAACTTGGTGTACATTCACTGAACTATTCACGTAAATTTTATAAGGTAGTTGTGGACTGAGACCAGATATATTTTATGGTTATAATCATAACCATATTTTTAAAGTGGTAGACGGTTAAGCCAGTGGAAGGCCTCGGTCATATGACCAGAAGCTCCCGTGACTACAGATGTTGACAAAGTGTTGTTAGACATGTGCAACACTTGGCCATTTTTACTGTGGAAACGTTTCGCCACACAGTGGCTTCATCAGTCTTATACAAGGGAGAATGGTTGAAGGTCAGGGGTTTAAGATAATCAGTCCCTCAGCCTGACGTCGACATAATCAGTCCACCAATCTTCGAGTAAGTACATCATCTCCAGCCCGAGGGACTGACTACCTTTTAAACCCCTGACTTTAACCATTCTTTGTATTGGACTGAAGAGGCCACTGTGTTACACATGTGTCTCATTCATCAACTTGTCGGTTCTCACAGTGTAGTCATCTCACACCTTCACGGCGGCCAAGTACTTCCCTGGGTGGTATAAACCTTGGTAATAAATACCGACAAGTTGGTTTAGAAAGACACGTAAGCAAACACTATAACATATTTATTAGAAAACGTATCGGTCCTGGGACCTTGATCACTTCTAACATAACTTCTTTCTACCTCTGTATGTTAGAAGTGATCAAGGTCCCAGGACCGAAACGTTTTCTAATAAATATGTTATAGTGTTTGCTTACGTGTCTTTCTAAACCAACTTCCCTGGGTGTATTCTACACTCCCTATACTGGTAAGCCAGCGGAAAGCCTCGGTCAGACGACCAAAAGCTCAAACTGCGAGTCATCATATGACTAAGACCCGCGTCAGGAAACACTTGTCCTGTTTCCTGACAAATCTTACCAAACCTCCCGCTGCCCGTCACTCCAGTAAGCTGTTGTGGCAGTGTGCAGACAGGGAACGTTACTCGCAGGTGTTTTCCAGGTATATATCACCAGGTAACATAGGTATATCTCTCTCTTCTGCTGCACAAAGTGTACTTAAAGCTTTACCAGGTATTCCCAGTGGAATATATGCCTTGTTGATTCTACACCAGCAGTTGTACATGGTCACTATATCTGTCCCAGTTGTGATGTATCTGCTGCTCTTAGAGCCGCTGTCAGCACACACCGGACGTGTCGAACACACACACACATACACACACAACTGGTCTCACACACACACACACACAACTGGCCTGTCGAACACACACAACTAGCGTGTCGAACACAGCTAGCGTGTCGAACACACACAACTAGCGTGTCGAACACACACAACTAGCGTGTCGAACACAACTAGCGTGTTGAACACACACAACTAGCGTGTCGAACAACTAGCGAGTCGACCACACACAACTAGCGTGTCGAACACACACAACTAGAGTGTCGAACACACAACTAGCGTGTCGAACACACACAACTAGCGTGTCGAACACAACTAGCGTGTCGAACAAACACAACTAGCGTGTCGAACACAACTAGCGTGTCGAACAAACACAACTAGAGTGTCGAACACACACAACTAGCGTGTCAAACACAACTAGCGTGTCGAACACACAACTAGCGTGAACACTAGCGTGTCGAACACACACAACTAGCGTGTCCAACACACACAACTAGCGTGTCGAACACACACAACTAGCATGTCGAACACACACAACTAGCATGTCGACCACACACAACTAGCGTGTCGAACACACACAACTAGCATGTCGAACACACACAACTAGCATGTCGAACACACACAACTAGCATGTCGAACACACACAACTAGCATGTCGACCACACACAACTAGCATGTCGACCACACACAACTAGCATGTCGACCACACACAACTAGCATGTCGACCACACACAACTAGCGTGTCGACCACACACAACTAGCGTGTCGAACACACACAACTAGCATGTCGAACACACACAACTAGCATGTCGAACACACACAACTAGCATGTCGACCACACACAACTAGCATGTCGACCACACACAACTAGCATGTCGACCACACACAACTAGCGTGTCGAACACAAGTAATTTAAAGATCAAATCTTTCCTCCCCTCTAAAGTTCTTATAATTCAATTTGATACATAAATGAACATCATCAATGTTAATAACATTAACAGCAGCTGCTGCATCAACAGCAACAGAGGGCGCGGCGGTACAGCGCCAGACATGTCGATCGATAACAGTGGAGGCTACAAATCGACACCTCGCGCCGCTATTATTGGTCTCAAAGTGTTGCCAGGCGCTACCCACCTGTACCACCTGCACCATCACACCCACCCGCCCACCGGCACCACCACCAGGGCCGCTACTACCCACCTCCATCACTATCAGGGGTCCCTAATACCCACCTGCACCACCACCAGGGACCCCTACTACCCACCTGCACCACCACCAGGGACCCCTACTACCCACCTACACCACCAGGGGCCCCTACTACCCACCTTCACCACCAGGGGCCCCTACTACCCACCTGCACCACCACCAGGGGCCCCTACTACCCACCTGCACCACCAGGGGCCCCTACTACTTACCTGCACCACCACCAGGGGCCTCTACTACCCATCTGCACCACCACCAGGGACCCCTACTATCCACCTGCACCTCCACCAGGGCCCCCTACTCCCCACCTGCACCACCACCAGGGGCCCCTACTACCCACCTGCACCACCACCAGGGGCCCCTACTACCCACCTGCACCACCAAGGGCCCCTACTACCCACCTGCACCACCACCAGGGCCCCCTACAACCCACCTGCACCACCAGGGGCCCCTACTACCCACCTGCACCACCACCAGGGACCCCTACTACCCACCTGCACCTCCACCAGGCCCCCTACTCCCCACCTGCACCACCACCGGGGGCCCTACTACCCACCTGCACCACCACCAGAGACCCCTACTACCCACCTGCACCTCCACCAGGGCCCCCTACTCCCCACCTGCACCACCACCAGGAGCCCCTACTACCCACCTGCACCACCACCAGGGGTCCCTACTACACACCTGCGCCACCACCAGGGCCCCCTACTACCCACCTGCACCACCACCAGGGGCCCCTACTACCCACCTGCATCACCACCAGGGACCCCTACTACCCCTACAGCAGTAACAGCCTAGTTGATCAGGCCCTGATCCATCGGGAGGCCTGGTCATGGACCGGGCCGCGGGGGCGTTGATCCCCGGAATAACCTCCAGGTAACCTCCAGGTAACCCACCTGCACCACCACCAGGGGCCCCTACTACCCACCTGCAACACCAGGGGCCCCTACTACCCACCTGCAACACCACCAGGGGACTCTACTACCCACCTGCACCACCACCAGGGGCCCCTACTATCCACCTGCACCACCACCAGGGGCCCCCACTACCCACCTGCACCACCACCAGGGGCCCCTACTACCCACCTGCACCCCCACCAGGGGCCCCATACTACCCACCTGCACCCCCACCAGGGGCCCCATACTACCCACCTGCACCACTACCAGGGGCCCCTACTACCCACCTGCACCCCCACCAGGGGCCCCATACCCACCTGCACCACCACCAGGGCCCCATACTACCCACCTGCACCACTACCAGGGGCCCCTACTACCCACCTGTACCACCACCAGGGGCCCCTACTACCCACCTGCACCACCACCAGGGGCCCCTACTACCCACCTGCACCACCACCCGGTGCCCCTACGCCCCACCTGCACCACCAGGGGCCCCTACTTCCCACCTGCACCACCACCAGGGGCCCCTACTACCCACCTGCACCACCACCAGGGGCCCCTACTACCCACCTGCACCACCACCAGGGGCCCCTATCCACCTGCACCACCACCAGGGGCCCCTACTACCCACCTGCACCACCACCAGGGGCCCCTACTACCCACCTGCACCACCACCAGGGCCCCCTACTACCCACCTGCACCACCACCAGGGGCCCCTACTACCCACCTGCACCACCACCAGGGGCCCCTACTACCCACCTGCACCACCACCAGGGGCCCCTACTACCCACCTGCACCACCACCAGGGGCCCCTACTACCCACCTGCACCACCAACAGGGCCCCTACTACCCACCTGCACCACCAACAGGGCCCCTACTACCCACCTGCACCACCAACAGGGCCCCTACTACCCACCTGCACCACCACCAGGGCCCCTACTACCCACCTGCACCACCACCAGGGCCCCTACTACCCACCTGCACCACCACCAGGGCCCCTACTACCCACCTGCACCACCACCAGGGCCCCCTACTACCCACCTGCACCACCACCAGGGGCCCCTACTACCCACCTGCACCACCACCAGGGCCCCTACTACCCACCTGCACCACCACCAGGTTCACTACTACCCACCTGCACCACCACCAGGGCCCCTACTATCATGTGGGAGTTCGATACGTGGATTAGGGTAGAAATACTCACGTAGGCTGTTATTACTTATAATTGCTGTTATGTGGAGGGAGCCCGCAGCCGTTACCTGTCTCCTTGGTTACACTCGTAAAACTGACTAGCCGGCTGGCCAGTACCCCGTAGTGGGTCTTTTGAAATAGTGTCAGCTCAGCACAGACCGTGACTCAAGACGGTTGGTCGTTGAGTCAACGGACAGGTTACTGGTAACTGGTTACTGGTAACTGGTTACTACTACTGAGAGCTCGGCGACGCTAACGTATGTCATCCCGACATACAACTAATACAAACTAGAGATGGCAGGTATACGGCTTGGGCTGATTCTATACAATGTCAAAGTACACAACATGAAACATTATAGATACATAAGTAGAACATTGGAATGAAAGCTTACGTAACTGAAACTGTAATGTAATACAAGGTATACTATAGTACAACTTAAAACTCAACAAATGAACAACGAACTCAACATTGAGATTACAAGTGATAAAAACAAAAATTTTGATCGATCGATCTGTATTCATGTGATCTACGGATTCTGAGGAAGGAATATATACAAAGAAAGAGTGTTTAACAGAAAGGCAGATTCGGTGCACGCAAATCTAGACTGTTAACTCTCAGAATGCGGAGAGAACATGAACACAAAAAAAAAAAATTCTTGAATACTGATAAGTTGATACTGTAATTATTCATCTATACAGGTTATTTACATTTAACCCCAACTCTGCTAGGGTAAGATTGGCATATGCAGAATGGGTGTCATCTCTGGGAGGATCAAACTCTGTAGCATTGGCTAACTCATGCTGTATTTGAGGCAAATCTGAATTGGAAGTTACAAATGATACTTGAGGATTTCTCAATACCTGTCGTGTACGTAGGGAATAACGACATTCAGGTTGATCATCTGACTGAGTATCAGAGGAAGAGAGTACAGGATCAGGAGGATTGTCAGAGTCTGTCACATTAGTCTGGGTTGGAACATCATTATCATCACATACTAACTTCATATGATCCAAATGCGATTCTTTATACTGACCAGTACTAATCTCTCTAACCTTATACTTATTACCAGTGATATGTTCAACTACTCGATAAGGACCAACAAACTTTTGATCAAGCTTTGGCATTGCAGACGTTTTGTTAAAGTTAGTCAGCATAACTCTCGAACCTACTTTGATTTTGGATGGCTTTACTCGAGTATTTGCGACTCTTGTAAATTCAGCTGTTGATTTATGAAGTGTTTCACGGATTCTTCTAAAAACACTTTGAGCTAAGCTGGTACGAGTTGCTACGAAATCATCAGGGTTGTAATTTGGTTTCGGATTAGAATATAACAACTCATAAGGCAAACGTTTATCTACACCATACAATGCATAATGTGGAGTGTCACCTATAGAAACATTGTAAGCAGAATTTATAGCACACTGCACATCAGGTATAACTTCATCCCAAGTTTCACTGTTGGGATTGATAGTAGCTCTCAAGACATCAAGTACTTTCTTATTGGTTTGTTCCGCTAACCCATTGCTGGCAGGATGATGAGGAACAATGGTGGATTTAGAGATCTTGTACAAGGTACACAAATTTTCAAGAATTTCATTACAGAATTCACCTCCATTATCTGTTACTAGGGACTTAGGGGTGGTATGCCTGCAGATAATGCGTTCTTTAAACGCTTTGGCTACTGTCTCGGCAGTCTTGTCTGCAATAGGAACTAACTCGCAATATCTGGTGAAATGGTCTACCATAACACACAGATGTTTGTTACCTTGGAGGGAACATCGGAAATTAGTTAACAAATCTAGCGCAACTCTTTCCCAAGGTTCGCTAGTAGTTGGATACACTTGGATTGGATTAGGACCATTAGCATTGCCTTTATGTTGCATGCAGACACTACATTTCCTAACATACTCAGAAATATCAGTTGCCATACGAGGCCAAAAGTATTTCAATCTGGCTTGTTTTACTGAACGCTCCATACCAGGGTGTGCAACACCTGGTACATCGTGAACTAGCTGTAAGGCTACATTCACTAGTGACTGTGGAATTACTAACTGGTATACTCTTCTGCTAGGAGTACCCAACTCGGCTGTTCGATACAGTAATTCTTGGTTCATGACAAAGTCACTGATGGGAGCTGGTGGCTTCACAGTCAGAATAAGATCTTCCTGGAGCAGGAATCGAATCACACCAGACCACATGGGATCTGTTCGTTGAGCATTCTTTACATCTTCAGCACTAAATGGAGGGTCTGCAGTTACTATACTAACATGTCGCGATAAGGCATCTGCGACTACATTTGACTTGCCAGGTAAATGCTCAAAGGTGGGATTGAACTCTTGGATAGTCAAGGTCCATCTAGCTAACCTTCCAGTAGGTTGTTTGTTCTGGAATAAGGGTATCAGTGGAGCATGATCTGTCAAGACATGAACAGAGTACTGATAAATAATGTCTCGGAAGTGCTTTAAAGACCATACTATTGCTAAAGCTTCTTGCTCAGTTACTGTATAATTACGTTCAGCCTTCGTAAGGACTCGGCTAGCAAATGCAACTGCGTTGTACTTGCCATCGGTCTTCTGAGCTAGTACGGCACCTATGCCAATTGAACTAGCATCAGTTGTCAGATAGAAAGGCTTAGAAAAATCTGGAAATTTCAAAATTGGAGCAGATGTTAGCTTTTCTTTTAGAGTTTGGAATGCTCTTTCTTGACGGAAGGTCCAAACAAAAGGAGCATCTTTCTTAAGCAACTCAGTTAGAGGAACAGCTATGGAAGAAAAATTGGCAATGAAAGATCTATAAAAACCTGCTAAGCCCACAAAGGATCTTACGGCATCAGCAGTTTTGGGAGTTGGAAAATTTAGTACTGCAGTTACTTTACTTTGGTCAGTCGTAACCCCTCTAGGAGTGACTACGTGACCAAGAAACTTAATTTCTGATCTGAAAAATTGACATTTTGACAGTTTGATCTTTAAATTGGCTTCTTCAAGCTTACCAAGTACTACATCAAGTCTTTTCAAGTGTGTATCCACGTCTTTAGACATGACGATTACGTCATCTAAGTACACCATAAGTGCATTACCTATGAGACCTCTAAAGATATTAGTCATGAGCCTTGAGAACGTGATAGGGGAAGATCGTAATCCAAATGCCATACGGAGGAAGTGATAATGACCTGTAGGAGTGGAGAATGCAGTTAGTTCTTGGCTGTCCTCGTGAAGAGGGACTTGCCAAAACCCTTGTAACAAATCTAGGGTTGAAAAGACTTTGTTATCTCCGATATTACGTAAAAGATCACCCAGTACAGGGAGTGGAAAGCGATCTGGAATGGTTTTTGCGTTTAACTTCCTAAAGTCAATTACTGGACGCCAAGTACCATCCTTCTTAGGTACTAGTATCAAGGGTGCATTCCAAGGGGAATTGCTAGGTGCAATAACTCCATCATCAAGCATTTGATTGATCAAGTCTTCTGCGACAGCAACTTGTGAATGAGGCATTCTGTACGCAGGTATGTAGATAGGTCTAGTACCAGGTTCAAGTGGAATACGATGGGACAATAAGTTCGTTATACCCATCTTCTCACCTGGTAAAGCAATGGCTTTACGACGTTTGTTCAACAGAGTCAACAAACGCTTGACTTCATCTGGGAAGTCAGTGGGAGCTAAGTCTTTCTCCTCAACTGGTGGAACAGATTGATCCAGTGAGGTGGATGAGGTCTCCCCGGCAGAAATAGCACCGACCCACTGGTCAGGTGACAACTCATCCTCTACCTGAACAGGGTAAGGATAGTGAACAAGGTCAACAAGATTGGTATTTGCTCTAAGGCGAACACTGTGACCAGAAGTGTTGGCCAGGTAGAAATGGATCTTACTATCTCGTACAACATGTAAGGATGGTTCAACAAATAGACCTTTTACTTTGCAGGAATCACTGTCAACTAGGACGTTATCACCATCTGGAACACTAGGAACAACTACCGACACTCTAGTGAGAGCACTAGCCGCAACAGAAACGTCTTTCTGCAGACGGCATGTGACATCAACAAGAGATGGCATTACTAGTTGCAAGTAATTGTTTTCCGACAAGGCGTCCCCTGTGGAGAAACTACTACTCGAACTAGCAGTCATTGCAGGGATAGGTTGAGCACTCAAGGCAATCTGAGCGTCCTCGGACACTTGAGGCATCGGACTATCCTGCAATTCTGAAGGTATAGGTGGAACACTGATGGGAGTGACAGAATTACCAGTGCCTGACCGCTTGGGTACGCTACTGGAGAATGCATTAGCTTGTAAGGACTTAATCCGTACATCATACTCTGCAGCAGTATAACAGATTCCGGATCCAAGCTGGTAACCCCAGAATGGAACGATCAAGTCGTCAATTTGTGCATGCCATCGATAAGGGTCGAGCACAATGCGTAAGTCTTGCATGGAAGCAAATCCCAGTAGAAGGTCACCAGGGAAAGTAATCTGATCGACAACAAGGAAGGAAACAGTGAAGTCTCTACCTTGGATAGAAAAGGTTAGGGCAGTCGTACCTCGGACATGCAGGTGAGAACCAGATACTCCACTAAGGGAGGACACAGGAGTCGGTTCTACGAGAAGGACATGTCGTAACTTCTTATCCTTAAACAAACTAGACCTAATAATATTGATTTGCGCACCAGAGTCCATGAACAATTGAACGGGTGCATTATAAACAGATGCTTGCACTATAGGGCCTATGGTTGCATTGGAAGTTATGTGCAAACAAAAAGGTGGATTTTCATCAGAAAAGACTTGTTCTACTCCATTCCCAAAATCATCGATGTCAGAGACATGTGAAGCAACATCATCAGCAGGGTTGGCATGCTCGAGACTGCTTAAGGCTTCAAAGGAGTTGTGAACGGGGATGGTGTACTCATTATCACCTACTGTCACCATGGGGCGGTTTGACTGGGGCGCTCGAATTCCCCCGAATTGGAAGAACGAGCCTGGTTCTGGTTAGTTTGAGAAGTGAATGAATGAGCCTGGTTCTGGTTATTTTGAAAACCACGAGATCTGTTTCCTCGACGGGTTCTGCGGTTGGAACGACCACGGAAAGATCTAGAGTACTGAAGGTTATAGAGAGCATTACACTCAGATGTGTCATGTCCATGTATTCTATGATAAGTACAGTAGGGAAGATCTGAGTACTCATCATCAGTACGACGTCTCTTAGGGTAACTATCAGGACAATTAATTGCAATATGTCCACGGAAACCACAGTTGTAACAATTCCGCCGACTATGGTTACTGAATGTACTATGAATACTACGAGGTGTATAACGACTCTGTACACTGGTTCTTGGTGATCTCTGAGATGGTTGACGACTACGATTTGTCTCTGTGGCGCAAACAAGAGGTGGTGCAGACTGAGGCATATGTGTGACATTACTTTTAATACAAGGGAAAGTACCCTGGGGGCACAAGGAACGTACATGATTTAAGGCTGTAAGTGGTTCCATCGTTACAGTTGGAGGATGAGCCTCATAAGCACACACAGAAGCAGGCGGCATTAGTTCTTTAATTGCTCCAAAAGCTGCTATTTTAGCAATTGATTCTGTAAATGGTTTAGCCTCTTCAGGGAGAAAAGATGATGATTGGACAGCATTGATAAATGATGATAAAAGTTTGTCTAATCTAACAGCAAATGCACTCAACGATTCATTACTCATGGGTGTAGCATTCACTAGTTCCCTAAGAACGACATATGGATCAGCTGTTTTTACTGGGACAAGGAAAGAACGAATCAGTTCCTCATATTGTGACCACCTAGTAAGATTCCTGAAGTCTCGCATATCAAGGAGATCAACAACGTGAACAGCAGCAGGAGATCGATAAAGAGCTTCTTTAGCAAGTCTGATAAGGCTTTCCTCTGAAGGAGGACCTTCAGCTAGGGCACTAGCACGAGAACGAATGGCTGCAAACCATGCTTCAAGACTATGTACATGGCCATTGAATAAAGGTAACGCATCAAGGGAATCACGAGTATAACTATAATATCTCGGTGTCTGAGTCGGTCTGTCAGTCGGTAAGGAACTGTGAGGACTGATGACAGGACCAGCAGTAGTAGCCTGAGAGGTCTGAGTATCGACATTCACTAAAATATCACTTGACGGTATGCGAGACATAATGGCAAAGTAACACGAGAACAAATAAGGCAAAAATAATGAACAATAAAATGATATAAAATTCTAGAATTGAAATGAAAAGATATACAACTAATTCTGCAGAATAATGTCTAAATACACTGCAAGAGGAAGGAAAACTCAATTTAAAGGACTATTGACCAAGAAAAAAAAATTTACATTGAAATATACAAGTAAAAATATTACTGGAGACTGAATTAAATTCAAAATGAGCTGTCTTTATTCTTGCTACTAAAGAAATTAATTAATTAAATTATTTAAATCAAAGTGAAAGTGTAAAATAAAATTATTAAATTGTTAACTGGGAAATTTTAAATATTTTCTAAGAATGCATAGACAAAATTAAATTATAAATCATAAAAATAGCAATAAAAGAAAATAATTCACTGCAGAACAGTTCAACAAAATAATTCACTTCAGAACAAGTGCAACAAAATAAGGTGTAGAAACAATCACTGCAGTAATAAAGTGTCACTGGGAAAACTCAGGTAAAATAATGAATTAAAATATGAAGATCAAAAAAAAAAAAAAAAATTAACTGATTGAACACTTTAACTCTTAATTGTAAATTAGACAAAACAATTTACTCAACCAGAGTAAGGAAAACACTTTACGTTAAAAGTAATTGAAATTGCATCAAGAGTGAATTTGTTCAAGAATATAAAAATATGAAAAAAAAATAAAACACAGGAACAAAACAGGGAATATAACACTTACAGTGGCGGAGCACCCAACAGTATTAGTTTATTCTTACAACAAATTCCTGCTGTGACTGATACAACAAAATCTTGCTGTGACTGATACGACAAAAATTTGCTGGCAAAAATAATGGTACACAGTCTGCGAAAAAATTAGAGGAATGAGACACTGTTGGCATATGAAAAAAAAGACACACATAGAAATAAATGGATAATTTGGTATGCTGAAAGAATGCAATAAAAAAAATGAATCACTTCACACAGGGTGACTGACTGGTACACTACACAATAATACTTACTAGAGACAGGAGTAGCATAAGAAAAAACACAGAATAAAAAATATAAGATAAATAAAAACACTGAAAAATATTGTAAAAATTAACGAGTCAAAGAAAAACTGAAAACACAAGGTTTAGAGTACACAAACAATTTACTATAAATGTCTCACACACGCAAATGTCTTTAAATGCAAGAAAAATGTCTCAAAAAAAATTATCACTGGAGTCGGGAGTAGTAGACGGGTGATTACTGGTGATGAGGCGAAGATATTGTCCTGTGGGCGGGCGGTGTTTCCTCTTCCACTCGCACTGTTGTCGTGAAGAATGTGCTTTCTAGGCGAACTCACATAACTGGCTTTATCGGTGGCACCAGCTACAATCTCTTGACCAATTATGTGAGCCAAAACAGTACTAGGACCCGGTACAAGGGTGCAAACAACCACAGGTAGATGAGTGGATGGCTGGTGGTGGTGGAAGAGAGTGGTGGGTGTAACTCTCGCTGGGGTACTGCCGCGCACCCCGGGTGGTGGGAGAGAGTGGTGGGGGGGGACGCTGGGGGTCTGCCGCGCACCCCACTCACCCACGAAGGTGGCTTGAAAACCCACTCTATGCCACAGGAATGGTAAAAAACCACTCTTAGCATCCAACAGGGAGCACAAAGCGATATAAACAATACCTCAGAGGAACTTGGCTTACTTCTTACTGCGTGGCTTACTTCTCTCTCTCAGCTGGGTTAGAAGCTGGGTTGGCTGACTGGCTTACCCCACGAGAATGGCTGACTGGAAGACGTGTAACGATGCACAAAGCACGGAGGAGCAGTTGGATGACAGGAGACAGGCTGGATGATAGGCTGACTGGCATTCACTTCCACAGTCTGGCTTACTGACTGGCTTAATTGCAAAATCCGGGTCAACCCCTCGGAGATTGAAGCAATTAGCACACGAACTAAGCCAGGAAGCTTGAAACGGCTGCAACAGGCTTGCAGGCAATAGGTTTGAGGGGAGTAGCTGCTGCTGGCTGGTGGTGCGCGAGGGTAGAGCTGGTGGCTGGAGGTTCACCTATGACCCTGCCGGCTACTCACAACAGTCTTCAAACGCCTTGAATTACCCTTAAAAACGTAAATCCACGCTCCACACCGCTGTACACCATTTATCATGTGGGAGTTCGATACGTGGATTAGGGTAGAAATACTCACGTAGGCTGTTATTACTTATAATTGCTGTTATGTGGAGGGAGCCCGCAGCCGTTACCTGTCTCCTTGGTTACACTCGTAAAACTGACTAGCCGGCTGGCCAGTACCCCGTAGTGGGTCTTTTGAAATAGTGTCAGCTCAGCACAGACCGTGACTCAAGACGGTTGGTCGTTGAGTCAACGGACAGGTTACTGGTAACTGGTTACTGGTAACTGGTTACTACTACTGAGACTACTACCCACCTGCACCACCAACAGGGCCCCTACTACCCACCTGCACCACCAACAGGGCCCCTACTACCCACCTGCACCACCACCAGGTTCACTACTACCCACCTGAACCACCACCAGGGCCCCTACTACCCACCTGCACAACCACCATTACCACTACTACCCACCTGCACAACCACCATTACCACTACTACCCACCTGCACAACCACCATTACCACTACTACCCACCTGCACAACCACCATTACCACTACTACCCACCTGCACAACCAACAGGGCCCCTACTAACCATCTGCACCACCACCAGGGCCCCTACTACCCACCTGCACCACCACCAGGGGCCCCACCCCTACTACCCACCTGCACCTACCACCAGGGGCCCCTACTACCCACCTGCACCACCAAGCAGGGCCCCCTACTACCCACCTGCACCACCAAGCAGGGCCCCTACTACCCACCTGCACCACCACCAGGGCCCCGACTACCCACCTGCACCACCAACAGGCCCCTACTACCCACCTGCACCACCACCAGGGCCCCTACTACCCACCTGCACCACCAACAGGGCCCCTACTACCCACCTGCACCACCAACAGGGCCCCTACTACCCACCTGCACCACCACCAGGGCCCCTACTACCCACCTGCACCACCAACAGGGCCCCTACTACCCACCTGCACCACCACCAGGGCCCCCTACTACCCACCTGCACCACCAACAGCGCCCCTACTACCCACCTGCACCACCACCAGGGCCCCCTACTACCCACCTGCACCACCACCAGGCTCCTAGTGGAGCATGTACTCGATGGTCACACAATATATAGTGCGAGGTCAGCAGTATGGTCACTATCTTGAGCACTGTGCGTAACTCTCCACTTATTGAGGAATACAGAGACAGTATAATAATTCCTGTAGTATGTCAAGGTATTTTATTAATGAAAATACGATACCAGACATATTAAGCAAATATCTTAATTTGCTTGTAACAACTGTAGATATAAATCCAGATGTACTCCTGGTAACTCTTTTGGGGCCTAGCTCCTAGGCCTATTGTGTATCCACAATATGGGGCGTACCATAAACTGGCCACTTTGGCGACAAAAATCTAATACGGTCTACCTAACCTGTTCTAGAAAACCGGTTAGAGTATTACTAGTATATGAAGCTCACAGACAGCACCTGGGATCACTGTACAGGTGCTGTATGAATGGTTGCTCCTCTGTAGGGCCCACCAGGCCCGCTGCAGCTCCTTTGTGACCCCTGAAGCCACTATAAAGGAGAAGTCTGCTGCAGTGCGGGCTCGATACACCATGCTGACCTGGCTTGTGAGGTTTGTGACTTCCCATAAAACACATCTGCCTTTTTTTTAGCACCCACTAAAATACTTTTATGTGTAATGTTAGTAGTAGTAGTAGTAGTAGTAGTCGTAGTGGAGTCAGTCAGTGGTGGTAGTAGCAGCAGCAGTGAACAGCAAGTAGCACATAGCATGGTGGTAGTCAGTAATAGGCAGGCAGGTGCAGTAACAGCAGAGGCAGTAGCAATAGCAGCAGCAGGTAGCAGGTGCAGGTAGCTAGGTAGCAGCTAGGCAGCAGCAGCAGTAGTAGTGTAGCTGCAGCTGGCGGTGGCACTGCTGCGCGGCAAGCAGCGGCATTGCAGGCAGCGGAGGCAGCGGTAGCGGCGGTGTCTTAGCAGGCAGCAGCAGTGTGGCGGTGGCTGCTGCTGCCGCGCGGTGCAGCAGCAGCGGCGCTGCAGCTGGCAGCTGGTGTCTGGCAGTCAGGCAGCGGCGGCGGCATGCTGCTGCTGCTGGCAGCCGCAGCAGCAGCAGTAGCAGCAGCAGCAGCGTGCTGCCGGCCGGTGCAGCGCAGCGGAGCTGGCTGCAGCAGCAGCAGCAGCAGCAGCTGCTGGCCTGGCTGGTCTGCTGGCAGCGGCGGCAGCGCGCAGCAGCAGCGGTAGCTGCTGCAGCAGCAGCTGGTGCTGGTGTAGTCAGTCAGCAGCAGCGGAGCAGTGCAGCTGGCGCTGCTGCTGGCAGTAGTAGTAGCAGCAGTAGTAGTAGTAGTACTGGAGCCAGCGCACAATCTCCTTTGTAAAGTGTAGTTAGGTCTGCTGTTTTCCCGGCCTCTGGAGCTTCACATTAATGTACACTCTCTCCATACCTTTACATCTTACCTCGGACTAGTTCCCAGAGTTTTTTCTACTTCCAGAGCCCGGACATAGGCCAAGCTCGTCTGGCGCTTGCCTGGTCACCCAGGCTGTTGCTGCTGGTCCACCGACCCAAGTATGAAATACACTAAGCTAGTTGTATTTTGGGGTTTTATTAACGTGAAATTCCAGGAATCAGGCGAGGAAGCAGAGTGCACTGCATGACTTACCTTTGATATACCTCTGACGAATTTCGAGAGTCTTACTACTCTCGGAGCCCGGTCATGGGCCAGACTCGTCTGGTGCTAACCTGGTGGGTTATTCTTCTCTTAGTGTGTGGATGATCTCACTCAGGCGGTCAGTGGAAGACAGTTGTTGGGTAAAAAGGACACATGCGACATTTTATTGTGGCAACGTTTCGCCTGACAAAGCTCCTGAAGAGCGAAACGTTGACACAATAAAATGTCACATTAGTTGCACTTGTGTCCTTTTACCTAATATACTGTCGGTAATTCTACTACACCAGACCTCCCTCTTGATAGGCTCATCACTGAGGGTTACCTCTGATAAATTTCGAGAGTTGTTCTACTCCCGGAGCCCGGCCTTGGGCCAGGCTCGTCTGGTGCTAGCCTAGTCAACCAGGCTGTTGCTGCTGGCGGCCCACATATCCATCATAGTCTGGTTGATCTGGCACCTGGTGAAGATATACTTGTCCAGTTTTCTCATGAAGACTTCTACACTTGTCCCAGCAGTGTTTCTGATATCTTCTGGTAAGATGTTGAATAATCTGGGACCACGGATGTTGATACAGTGTTCTCTTATTGTACCCACGGTGCCCCTACTTTTCACTGGGCTTATTTTACACTTCCTCACATATCTCTGCATCCAGTAGGCTCCACCTTATACTTGTTCCACGCTATTAACAGTGTTCCAGTGGCCCAAGGCCAGGCTCGGGAGTAAATTCAAAACTCATCAAAGGTATGTATCCAGCCTGTTCCTCTTGCAGTGGTTCACGACGATCACACTTACAGGTGGCCATCAAGTACCTGCAGGTTGATGATTATGACATGTGTAATACTTGGGTACCTTTGCTCTTGAACAGATATACCCAAGTGTTGCACATCTGTCCAGGCCTCCTAGCAACCTGTCCAGGCCTCCCAGCAACCTGTCCAGGCCTCCCAGCAACCTGTCCAAGCCTCCCAGTAACCTGTCCAGGTCTCCCAGCAACCTCTCCAAGCCTCCCATGTTTATCACCTTGTCAGCATACGCCTCAATACTCTCTCTCTCTCTCTCTCTCAGATCATTAACGTAAAGAACAGAGGCCTCAACACTGATCCCTGAGGGACTCTTCCCCACTCCCAGGCAACACTCTCGCACTCCCACGTCCTCCCGTAAGTATCTCGGTACTCCCGTCTGTCAGATATTCTAACACCAACTGTCTATACCCTCCCATTCTCCCGGTGTGTCTTGTCTGTACACTGGTCTCCGCTGATATGCCGCTCAAGAGGCCGTGTACACTGGTCTCCGCTGATATGCCGCTCAAGACGCCGTCTTGGAATCCACGAAAATGAGGGCCACCCAGCCCCGTTTCTCCTGCTCAACCTCTGTAGCATCGTCATTCTCACAGGGTTGATTTGCAGCTCCCGTCCTCACTTCTGTCACAGATGAGCCCTGGAATAGTTAGTCACCCATTCGGCACCTTTTTCACTCCTACTCATGAAGCTGTGTATGGAATTTGCCTCCACCTCATGAAGTTCAACGATGAGAAATTTCAATTACTCCGATATGGTAAACACGAGGAAATTAAATCTTCATCAGAGTACAAAACAAATTCTGGCCACCTGGGAGTAGTAATGTCTGAGGATCTCACTTTCAAGGATCACAACAGTGCCACGATCGCACGTGCAAAGAAAATGATAGGATGGATAATGAGAACTTTCAAAACGAGAGATGCCAAGCCCATGATGATCCTTTTCAAATCACTTGTTCTCTCTAAGCTGGAATACTGCTGTACATTAACATCTCCATACAAAGCAGGTGAAATCGCAGATCTAGAGAGTGTACAGAGATCCTTTACTGCACGTATAAGTTCTGTCAAGCACCTTAACTACTGGGAACGCTTGGAAGCACTTGACTTGTACTCGTTGGAACGCAGGAGGGAGAGATATATCATAATCTACACTTGGAAAATCTTGGAAGGAATGGTCCCAAATCTGCACACAGAAATCACTCCCTACGAAAGTAAAAGACTGGGCAGGCGATGCAAAATGCCGCCAATAAAAAGTAGGGGCGCCATTGGTACACTAAGAGAAAACACCATAAGTGTCCGGGGCCCAAAACTGTTCAACAGCCTCCCATCAAGCATTAGGGGAATTGCCAATAAACCCCTGGCTGCCTTCAAGAGAGAGCTGGACAGATACCTAAAGTCAGTGCCGGATCAGCCGGGCTGTGGCTCGTACGTCGGACTGCGTGCGGCCAGCAGTAACAGCCTAGTTGATCAGGCCCTGATCCATCGGGAGGCCTGGTCATGGACCGGGCCGCAGGGGCGTTGATCCCCGGAATAACCTCCAGGTAACCTCCAGGTAAAATAGAGCGAAACACCAACGTCAAAGACCTGGGAGTGATCATGTCGGAGGATCTCACCTTCAAGGACCATAACATTGTATCAATCGCATCTGCTAGAAAAATGACAGGATGGATAATGAGAACCTTCAAAACTAGGGAGGCCAAGCCCATGATGACACTCTTCAGGTCACTTGTTCTATCTAGGCTGGAATATTGCTGCACACTAACAGCACCTTTCAAGGCAGGTGAAATTGCTGACCTAGAAAATGTACAGAGAACCTTCACTGTGCGCATAACGGAGATAAAACACCTCAATTACTGGGAGTGCTTGAGGTTCCTAAACCTGTATTCCCTGGAACGCAGGAGGGAGAGATACATGATTATATACACCTGGAAAATCCTAGAGGGACTAGTACCGAACTTGCACACGAAAATCACTCACTACGAAAGCAAAAGACTTGGCAGACGATGCACCATCCCCCCAATGAAAAGCAGGGGTGTCACTAGCACGTTAAGAGACCATACAATAAGTGTCAGGGGCCCGAGACTGTTCAACTGCCTCCCAGCATACATAAGGGGGATTACCAACAGACCCCTGGCAGTCTTCAAGCTGGCACTGGACAAGCACCTAAAGTCGGTTCCTGACCAGCCGGGCTGTGGCTCGTACGTCGGTTTGCGTGCAGCCAGCAGCAACAGCCTGGTTGATCAGGCTCTGATCCACCAGGAGGCCTGGTCACAGACCGGGCCGCGGGGGCGTTGATCCCCGGAACTCTCTCCAGGTAAACCTCCTTGCCTAGTATTCTACTCTACTCTTGACCTTAGAGGCTATTTCCATAACCTTCCACGTGTGTGTTAGCGAGAGGGGAGTGTGAGCGAGAGGGGAGTGGGAGTCTATCTACTTGGATGAGTGGTTAGATTTTGTACTGAGGCGTAGAATTTATTGGACAGTGGCACTCAACCTGGGAGTGACGTACCATCAGAGTACTGGTCAGTGGCACTCATCCTAGAGGAAGAAAGGATGGAGGGTGGGGGAAGATATTTTAAGTAACGGTTTTAGGTACACAGTATACTTTACCCGACACTTCCAGCAACTACCAGAGTCGGGGAGGTGAAGGAGGGAAGGTGAAGGAGGGAGGGTGAAGGAGGGAGGGTGATGGAGGGAGGGTGAAGGAGGGAGGGTGAAGGAGGGAGGGTGAAGGAGGGACGGGATGTTCACAGGAGTTGGAGCAGAAACTTGACAGATGACGAACAGTACAGTGTAGCAGTGTGCTGCTCTGATAACCCCCCCCCCCCGCACACACACACACACACACACACACACACACACACACACACACACACACACACACACACACACACACACACAGAAGCGGGCCAGGAGCTATGAATCAACCCCTGCAACCACAAAAAGGTGAGTAGACGCGCGCGCGCGCACACACACACACACACACACACACACACACACACAAGACTAGTCCCAGAGCTACGGGGATTGTCCTACGAAGAAAGGTTGAGGGAAATCGGCCTGACGACACTGGAGGCCAGGAGGGTCAGGGGAGACATGATAACGACATATAAAATACTGCGCGGAATAGACGAGGTGGACAAAAACGGGATGTTCCAGAGATGGGACACAGACACAAGAGGTCACAATTGGAAGTTGAAGACTCAGATGAATCAAAGGGATGTTAGGAAGTATTTCTTCAGTCATAGAGTAGTCAGGCCATGGAATAGCCTAGAAAGTGATGTGGTGGAGGCAGGAACCATACATAGTTTTAAGGCGAGGTATGATAGAGCTCATGGGGCAGGAAGAGAGAGGACCTAGTAGCAATCAGCGAAGAGGCGGGGTCAGGAGCTGTGACTCGACCCCTGCAACCACAAATAGGTGAGTACAAATAGGTGAGTGTATACACACACACACACACACACACAGTCATATACAACAGGCCTAATGTCTAATCGACATGTGCCTAGGGTAAAATGGTAACACACACACACACACTGATGACAAAGAATTAAGCGAAATTCTTAAATCGCAGTACGACTCATTGTTTAATGAACCATTAACTTAGAGATTAATGACGTACACGAGTTGATGAAGCTGTAGAACGCTGTACACATTTCTAAAACCTCTGATATAACTAACCTCACTTAACTTCCAAGAAGACACTGACTGCACGCCCACGCATTCCATCCCAGACTCTGACTTGTGGAACTCCGTACTCTATGAAGGAGCCTACACACTGGAGTTGTTGGATACCACTGATATAGCCCCACTCCACAGAGATGGCAGAAAAACAATGCAAAATACTATAGACCGACAGTGCTGACGTCCTTCATTATTACGGGTTTTAAAAGGGTTTCAAGAAACAAGATTACCAGTCACATGGAATCGCAGCAGTTGCACAACCCAGGTCAGCACGGGTTCAGAACAGGTCGCTTCTGTCTCTCGTAATTACAGAATCATTTCGTCATGGTCTTGGATACACTGGAAGACAAGTTAAATGTGGATGTAGTATAGACCGACTTGCAGAGACTAGTAAATGTGCTCGACATAACAAAAACCATGAGAACAGATATTCCCAGGAGCGCTGAAGGAACCAGCAGATCCACTGCCGCAACAGGTAAGATATTCAACTCCTCGTCTCGTCGGGGCAACTGCCCGTGACCAGTTTCGAGGGTTATTCAACCCTTTCAGCTCTGCCCGAGTCCAGGCTTCCTACTGACCACCTGGTCAACCAGGATATCTTTTAAATGACGTTCACAATGCCGTGGCCTGCTTGGTAGCACGCTCGGCTCGCATATCGAGTGTGTGGCGCTCGATTCCCGGCCGAGTAGAAACGTTGGGCATGTTTCCTTACACCTACTACCCCTGTTCACCTAGCAGTAAGTAGGTACTTTGGCGTTAGTTGACTGTTGTGGGACGCATGCTGAGGGGGAAGGGGGGTAGTATCCCTCAGATACGGCTGGGCTTCGAAATGAGGTGAGGTAGGTTAGGCTAGGTTCGTCAGGAAACAGGACAAGTGTTTCCCTGACTCGGGTCTTAGTCAAATGATGACTCACCGTTGGAGCTTACGGTCATTTGACCGAGGCCTTCCACTGGCCTACCGGGCCACCCCTTGAAAAGTTATGGTCATAGTTATAACCATTAAGCTACAGACATCTCTTAGCCTGTAAAATTGACCCAGGTGAAAAAAGTCGATGCTACAGTCATATCAGTACATTGTGAGTGGAATGAGATACAGTTTAAGAGGCACGTAAGTTCACCCGCCTTCTAATAACATGGTTATTTTTCCCCTGTAATCTACCTTGTCCATAATTATCGTATTTGTCTGTCGAAACAAAGTAAATGCGATAGTAATTATGGATAAGGTAGATTATAGTGGAAAAATGAAGATATCAGGAGACAGGGAAACTGACGCGTCTTGAGGTCCTGTAATTAATTAGGCGTCGGAATTATCGTACACCATTATTGTACATGACGACGCGAGTCCAGCTGGTATGGAACTCTTAAGTGTTACCTTCGATGTGTTTTCGGAGTTTTTCTTCTCCCTCAGCCCGGTCCTGGGCCAGGCTTGTCTGGTCAACCAGTCCGTTGCTGCTGGTGGCCCACATATCCATCATAGCCTGGTTAATACGGCACTTGGCGGAGGAAATTGGAGAGTTTTCCCTTGATAACTTCTACATTTGTTCCAGTGCTGTACCTGTGTGGGTAGCTTAGGGAGCGGTGAAGGCTCGATCCTCAGTCAAAAATTTTTAAATTTTCTAACGAATCGAACGCAAGTTAAATCATAGGCTGCCACAAGACAGATTTAACCCGCCCCAGATATCTCTCTCTCATATCCATCACAGTGACAAACCACAGCACTATCATCCACTGCAGACAGTACCAGAATGTATGACAGTATCATCCATTAAGTACACAGCAACCCTCCCAGGTGTTACAAAGTCTTCCAGTGGACGACTGACAACGATACGATGTTCAATGAGGATAAGTGTGTTACTTATATAGGAAAAAAATGAAGAATTCGAAACTGGAAGAGAGTCTTAAAGAATCTTAAAGCACTGGAAATAACACAAGAAGATTGTGAGAGACTCGGGAGTGACAATTTTAAATATGAAATTGAAAGATGACAACAATGTTATAACAACCAGAAGAAAAGTGATATTGGATAACAAGAACCTTTAAAACAAAGATTTCAAGCCAATGATGATACTCTAAGTCACTTGTTTGATATTGACTGGAATATTACTGTACACTAACATCCTCTTTGATAGCAAGAGAAACTGCAGACTGTAGAGAACACTTTGTATAAATTCAGTCAAGTTCCTTGTACTGAACTTCTTAGATGGTAGGCGAGAAAGATCCATCATAACGAAAGTACGGAGATCGGCACAAGGTATGAAATATCCTCCGAAAACACAAGAGGTGCCAAAAGTACACAAAGTTTTAGGGAACCAAGACTTTTAAAGACCATCCTTTTATACACGAGAATTATCAATGAAAAGCAAGGGAGCAATGAGTACACAAAGAGAACTTAACAAGTGTTAAGGGACCACGACTCTTAAACACCACACCCTTCACGTTTAAGGGGAGGAGGGGGGGGGGGTCGCTAACAACCCCATCACTGTCAAGAGGAAACTCGAATGAGTCCTCAAAACCATTCCTGTTGCAGTGTATACGCTGGACGGCAGTTGGCGGGCACTAACAGCTTACTCGATCAGGCCGTCAACCAGGAGGACTGGTCTAGGACCGGGCCGCTGGGAAGGCGGAGGGGAGATCCACCGACTGAAGTGTAAAAGCTACAGGTACAACACTCCTCCCCTCCCCCCTCACTCCACCCCTTCCCCTCCCCCCTCCCTCCCTCCCAGGGTCTCGCACACTACGAAGGTACACAAATAACAGTGATAAGACACAGTGATGAACAAAACTAATATAGAGTCGGGGTGGATACACAGGAAAAATGAAGACGAGGAAAGGGAGAGGGAATAAAGAGGTGGGAGAGGGAATAAAGAGGTGGGAGAGGGAATAAAGAGGTGGGAGAGGGAATAAAGAGGTGGGAGAGGGAATAAAGAGGTGGGAGAGGGAATAAAGAGGTGGGAGAGGGAATAAAGAGGTGGGAGAGGGAATAAAGGGGTGAGAGAGGGAAGGGAGGGAAGGAGAAAAGAGTGGCGGGAGGGGAGAATCTGGAAGAGGAAGCAAGGGGAGATGGGTGAAAGGGATAAGAAGGGGGTAGGAGAGGGGTGAGAGAGGATGTAAGAGGGTGAAACAGAGGGGAGACACAGACTTCAAAGTACACAACACCCTCTCTGTTAACGCCTCTCCCCTCTCATCCCCTCACTAACCTACCTCCTCCCCTCAATCCCCCCCTACTTTCCTCTCACACCTCCTCCTCTCACTTCAATCTCAATTTCCATCTTACACTGTCCATTCTTTGTGAAAAAACACAAAACATGTACGAAGCCCAGATGCAATAACAGTAGAGAAGAGAACCAAAGAGGAAGAGGTGGTGAAGAGGATGGGATATATATGTTGTGTGGGGATCTACACTGAGGGTGCCCCAGCATCACTGAGGGTACCCCAGCATCACTGAGGGTGCCCCAGCATCACTGAGGGTACCCCAGCATCACTGAGGGTGCCCCAGCATCACTGAGGGTACCCCAGCATCACTGAGGGTACCCCAGCATCACTGAGGGTGCCCCAGCATCACTGAGGGTACCCCAGCATCACTGAGGGTACCCCAGCATCACTGAGGGTACCCCAGCATCACTGAGGGTACACCAGCATCACTGAGGGTACCCCAGCATCACTGAGGGTACCCCAGCATCACTGAGGGTACCCCAGCATCACTGAGGGTACACCAGCATCACTGAGGGTACCCCAGCATCACTGAGGGTGCCCCAGCATCACTGAGGGTTCTCTCACTTCAAAACAGTCAAGATAATATGTATAATGTCACTTATGTAGAGTTCAGGACATTTATAAGAGGAAATGTGCCACGAGTAACTTCTTCAGTCTTAATACAGTGATAACTAAGAGCGAGTGTATGTAGTGACAAGAGGCAGGCAGGCGGGCAGGGCAGGGCAGGGTAGGGCAGGGCAGGGTAGGAAGGCAGGGCAGGGCAGGGCAGGAAGGCAGGGCAGGACAGGAAGACAGGGCAGGACAGGAAGGCAGGGCAGGGGAGTGCAGGGCAGGGCAGGGCAGGAAGGCAGGGCAGGAAGGCAAGGCAAGGCAGGGCAGGAAGGCAAGGCAAGGCAGGGCAAGGCAAGGCAGGGCAGGGCAGGGCAGGGCAGGGCAGGGCAGGGCAGGGCAGGGCAGAGCAGGGCAGGGCCGGGCAGGGCAGGGCAGGGCAGGGCAGAGCAGGGCAGGGCAGGGCAGGGCAGGGCAGGGCAGAGCAGGGCAGGGCAGGGCAGGGCAGGCAAGGCAAGCAGGTAAGGCAGGCAGGTAGCACAACTGTGGTTTCAATAGGTTGGGTTTGAGAAGGATCTTTTAAGATCATGTTAAAGGTGTCTCCAGAACGGGTAATATCCTGTTCATCAGCAATATGGATATAGTGTAACTTCAGGAATTTTGATGGACATTGTTAATAACAACAATCAGTGCAGCCTCTGTACACTTTCGCCGTCGTCAATCTTCTTTCTTAAAGACTAATCTAGCCTCACTGAACTTCATTAGGTGTCCAACATCGTCTCTGTGTTGGACACACGCGTTTTTACGGTCATCACGGGTACAGGGGTTCTTATGCTCCCTGATCCTAATATCCAGAGATCTCGCTGTTTCCCCCACATATATTTTGTCACATCCTCCACATGGTACTGTGTACACTCCTGCGCTAGTGCAAGAGTCGTTCTTAACAGTCATTGAAGAGTTGGTGGATATTTTAACAAGTTTTCTGTCAAGTATTTTACAGACGTTAGTTTCAACGTCGCTGACCGGAAGAACGACGTAACTGGGAGTCTTTCTTTCAAATGAACTGGTTAAAAACCTCCTATTCCGTGTGCCTCTACTTTCCGCAACAATCTCCGATGTGGAACTCTATCAAAAGCCTTACTGAAGTCCATATACACAATATCATATTCATTACCATGACCTACATCCATGGACACAATAAATGAACACTTTATCAACATGCGTGGTCCCCGACTTTTCACCCTGCCATCAGCAGACATTCACTAGCCAGGGTACAGTATGCAGTGCCCAGTATATAATTCACGAACGCTATTGGACCCTCAATCTTTTTGATTGGTTGGAAGCGTATGATTCGCTAAGTGACGCTCAAGTGGATTTTACCGTATGACGTCAGCACCGCACAGTGAAATACCCACGGAAAAAAAATAGGTATGACTTAAAAGTGAACGGTTTCAAGGGTTATTGCATCCTTGCAGCCCGGCCTGAGACCAGACTCGTTGAGTTTCTCGTAAAGTAGGTTGTTGCTTCCAGCGATTCACACGTAGTCATCAATATATACTGATCAGGCATTCAAGGCAGGTGGTGGTTCAGCAGGTGGTGGTTCAGCAGGTGGTGGTTCAGCAGGCAGTGGTTCAGTTTAATCTTACAAACGTCTCTCTCTGTTATGACACTATAACCGTAGCATTCCAGGATGCAGGTGCTGCCTGCCTGAGCAGGTAGGCATCTTGTCGAAAAACAAGGTCTTAGCATCTTGATGCTGGGAATTCTTCATACCCTGCATAATCTATAGGCCTGACCTACTTCCATTAGTTGGCTTCTCCACTGCTGACTAGGCCTACCAATGCTTTCCTTATCTATCAGCAGTATATAAGGCCCATCTCAGCGAATATGATGCACTTTTATCAAGACTGATAAACTGAACACATCGACTCCAGGCTGAGGGACTGTTTCTCTCACCATCCTCATCTTCCACCGTTTCTCTCAGTTGGACTGAAGCCACTAGCTGGCGAAACGTTTCCAGTATATAAACGCCCAAGTATTGCACAAGTGTCTTATTTTTCAACTTGTCGATGTATTCATCCTGATTACACAGTCTCCAGGAACTGTGTTTATGTCGTATGTACTTGGTGGCTGGCAGAGGTAACAGGGAAAACTTTCTGGCTCTTAGCTCTTTGGATTCCAGTCATAATATTGTGCCTTCTTGTTCTTACTAAAAGGCTGGGGACTACTTACTGCCTTACAGGATATGAAAAAATACATAATTGTTAATGATACGATATATAAAATCTCGAGGCTGTACGTACATGTTGTATCGAGGAGAGGCTGGCATCACCTATAACAGTGGTTCCCAAACTGGGGGTAAATTACCCCCTGGGGGTAATTTAACCATTTTTGGGGGGTAATGGAGGGGTGACAGAAAAAAAGTTATGAATTCTGAAAATCAAGAAAACAATGCGGTACCCGGTATGAGGATTATTGTTAACTTTGTCTTAGTATATAAAGTTGTAAAGTAAACCTATTATAAGTAAGTAATAAAGTTAAACCAAATAACAATAAACATCAAAAACTAATATACAGTATTAGAAAAGGAGAAATATATAGCTAAGTGTGTGGAAAACCAAAAGTATTTTGACAAGTATGCTTCAGGACAAAAGTCACTCAGTAGCCCAGATCGACATGTCCAGTACGCGTCACTCACTTCCTGAGGCTGCCTCTATTTCACACTGTCAGTTTATCTGTGAGCATCAGCCGAGGTAGACATAAGCTGGTATGTATGTGTACTGCCCTGTGCAGTATATAGTTAGTATTTACCCACTGTTACTGTGAATTTGTAGCTATTATTAATTTTATATATAATGTATGTGTGGTTCTTACGTTTTCAATGGTTTTGCTAGGATTAGCAGAGTATGCGAGGCTGTATACGTTCACGTTTAGCCATATATATCAATAATAACAACATTTTGTGAAAGGGGTAACATGCTTTATGTGGCATGTTAAATTGGGTAACAAGCTGAAAAAGTTTGGGAACCACTGACCTATGACATGATCCTAATTCTGTCTATTGCTGTCCTATACCTTCTAACTAAACCATCACTTCTACGCTTGCCGACATTATTTCCTCCGGCAGATGGATGATTTACTTTTATAGAGGAAATTGTAACCCAATTAGCACCATTTTTTAGTGTTAATGAGATATAAATTTGAGATTATATTCCGCACTGTACTATGTATATTAACTATATGAAATAACTAAAATAAGAAGTGGCTAATAATTCTTTCCAGCAATGTAACAATGCTCAGTGGTGGTCTGATAAAGAACCATTGTGATCTCTGTAATTTTTTTGCGCTACTGCTCACAGGATGAGCATGTGGCGCACAATAAACTAGCAGCTCAGGCGACACAACTAACACACTATCATTTTTCTGGCGGTTATGAGAATAACTGTGTGATAACAATGTTGTGATCCTGCAGTGTGAGGGCTGACATTATCACTCTTAAGTCCCTCACATTAATCTTCCGCTCCACTGAGTGGCTTTGAGATTACAGACTTCGTTCCACATAAGACGACTGCAAATAAACCGCGGAACGGGTGGGATTTGAACCCATGGTGGGAAAATTTTACGACTCACATTGTCAGTGGATGACTGCAAGACTTACCTGCCTACCTGGAGTACACCTGGAAGGTGTTCCAGGGGGTCAACGCCCCCGCTGACCAGTCCTTGACCAGACCTCGCGGTGGATCAGGGCCTGATCAACCAGGTTGTTACAGCAAGACTTTCTTTATATATCAGCTTAGAGATTTGCCGCGTCCCCGATAGATGTCACGTTCATGCAAATTCTGTTATTGTCTGCAAAGGATGACACAATGCCGGGATTTATGTCCCCGTCTATGTCGGATATGAGAATGTACAAGTGAGGGAGAGTACCGTGCACGCAGCAGCACAACCCTGGCTGCCTCTCTCTCTGTTGACTACAATCAATTTTTTGGTTGTGTCTGTTAGAAAGGATAAGGGGAAAGGGAGGGAAGATGGCAGAAAGGTCTGCAGAAGATGGGATAGAAAGATCTGCAAAAGATGGGATAGAAAGGTCTGCAGAAGGGAGAATAGGCACCAGGAGAGGGGAGAGAAAAGGAGAAGCAGCAGAGGGGAGAGAAACAGGAGAGGGGAGAGAAAAAGAGAAGCAGAAGAGGGGATAGAAAAAAGGAAGCAGCAGAGGGGAGAGAAACGGGGAAGAGGGAATGAGGAGAAAGGAGGAGGGGAGGGGAGAGAGAAAGGGCAGCAACAACAGCAGATGGGCATGAATCACCAAGATAAGAGGCATTTTACTGATCTGTCTCCCCTCACTGATGCTGCCCCAACACCCCCTTCACCCTCATCCCCAACAAGTCTGTATCCCCAACATTCCCTTCACCCCTGCACCTTCATACCCAACACCCCCTTCACCTGTCATCCCCCAACACACCCTACACCTTAACCCCCCCCCCCCCCACACCAACACTTCAAATCACGTGTTCTCTTCAAAAGCTGTCTATCAAGGACTGCAAAATAACAGAACTGGAAAATTGCCATAAAAATTCAGTCATCTAAATTACCGGGAACGTCTGAGGTTCTTGAACTATAAACAAGTATACAGCACGGAACCTATATACCTTTGATGAGTTTCGAGAGTCTTTCTACCCCGGAGCCCGGCCATGGGCCAGGCTCGTGGGTGAGAAAATTTGCGAAGTATTCGACACGTGGTATATTCTGCTAGGTTTGGTCTCTACCGTACACACCGTGTATGCTAGTCTGTCCAGCAGACTACGTTACGAAGATGCTGTAACTGAGACAAGGCAATCATCTCCCTGAGGAAATTGTCTGAATGAATATGGGTCTTTAAAATACGACGTGGTGTGTGTGTGTGAGAGAGAGAGAGAGAGAGAGAGAGAGAGAGAGAGAGAGAGAGATACTAGTATGTCACTAGATATTTTTGTCTCAAACAAATCTGACAATAGTGAACTCTGGCTGGAGTTCACTGCTACACGTAACCTCCATTACCCACCTGGCAGGTGAAGGGGCCCCCCCTCCTATCAGGTGAAGGGGCCTCGACCCCAAGGTTACATAAAACACACAAGACTTCCGCCAATCAGAAATATTAATAGCCAAGGCTTATCCAGACACAGAAGACGGCAGAGAGAAACACCAGAAATATGAACCTCATACACAACACAGGGGGAGGGGGGAGGAAAACCACTTTCCGGGGGGAGGGGGGAGGAAAACCACTTTCCGGGGGGAGGGGGGAGGAAAACCACTTTCCGGGGGGAGGGGAGAGGGAGGAGGAAAACCACTTTCCGGGGGGAGGGGGGAGGAAAACCACTTTCCGGGGGGAGGGGGGAGGGAGGAGGAAAACCACTTTCCGGGGGGAGGGGGGAGGAAAACCACTTTCCGGGGGGAGGGGGGAGGGAGGAGGGGGGGGAGGGGGGAGGGAGGGAGAAATGAAAGGGCAGTTTGGTAAAGAAAAAATTACAATATATGAAGTTTATGAAGAAAAATATGTAACGACAAACAGAGAATGGGAAGTGGAAGGTAGAGCGAGAGAGAGAAAATAATATTTCACATCTTTCTCTTGCAATGAGAAACGTCGACACACACTATAACCTACATTATAATCTACACCAGGAAAACTTCTACGACTCACAAATATGCACGCACGAGCACGCGCGCACACACAAATGCACACAAATACACAACACAGACAGACAGACACACACACACACACACACACACACACACACACACACACAAAAGGCCTTGTGTCTAATCGACATGTGCCTAGGACAATATGGTAACTAACACATACACGGCTTGACGACACTGGAGGACAGAAGGGTCAGGGTAGACATTATAACGACATATAAAATACTGAGAGGAATTGACACGGTGGACAAAGACAAGATGTTCCAGAGATGGGACACAGCAAGAAGGGGTCACAATTGGAAGTTGAAGATTCAGACGAGTCAAAGCGATGTTAGGAAGCATTTCTTCAGTCATGGAGTTGTCAGGAAGTGGAATAGCCTAGCAAGTGACGTAGTGGAGGCAGGAACCATACATAGTTTTAAGACGAGGTTTGATAAAGCTCATGGAGCAGGGAGAGAGAGGACCTAGTAGCAACCAGTGAAGAGGCGGTGCCAGGATCTATGTATCGACCCCTGCAACCACAAATAGGCGAGTACACACACACATACACACACACACACACACACACCTGACGACACTGCAGGACACGAGAGAGAGAGAGGGGGGATATGATAACGACATATAAAATACTGAGAGAATCGACAAGGTGGACAGAGACAGGATGTTCCAGAGATGGGACACAGCAACAACGGGTCAATAGTTGGAAGTTGAACTCAGATGAATCATAGGGATGTTAGGAAGTATTTCTTCAGTCACAGAGTTGTTAGGAAGTGGTGCAGTCTAGGAAGTGATGTAGTGGAGGCAGAATCCATACATAGCTTTAAGAAGAAGTATGATAAAGCTCATGGAGCAGGAAGAGTGACCTAGTAGTGACCAGTGAAGAGGCGGGGCCAGGAGCTATGAATCGACCCCTGCAACCATAATTTGGTGAGTAAACACACACACACAGGGCCAGGAGATGTGACTCGATCCCTGCAACCACAGATAATTGGTCCACGACCAGGCCTCCCGGTGAATAAAGGCCTGATCAATCAGGCTGTTACTCCTGGCCGCACGTAGTCCAACGTACAAACCACAGACCGGCTGATCCGGCACCGACTAAGTATCTACCCAGCTCCTTCTTGAAGACAACCAGGGGTTTATTTGTAATTCCCCTTATGGCTGGTGGGAAGCTGTTGAACAGTCTTGGGCCCCGGACACTTATATTCTTTTCTCTTAGCGTACCAACGGCGCCCCTACTTTCATTGGGGGTATTTTGCATCACCTGCCCAGTCTTTTACTTTCGAAGGGAGGGATTTCTGTGTGCAGATTCTGGATCATTCCTTCTAGGATTTCCCAAGTGTAGATTATGATACATATCTCTCGCCTTCGTTTCAGCGAGTACAAGTCAAGTGCTTCCAAGCTTAAGGTGTTTGAAGGACCTTATATGTGCAGTAAAGGTTCTCTGTACACTCTCCAGATCTACAGTTTCACCTGCTTGGAACGGAGATGTTAATGTACAGCAGTATTCCAGCCTAGAGAGAACAAGTAATTTGAAAAGGATCATCATTAGCTTGGCATCTCTTGTTCTGAACGTTCTCATTATCCATCCTAGCACAGTTGGCCATGACAGCAAGACAGTACGAAATACTTCCCATGAAATATCAAGGATGCTACGAGTACACTAAGAGGACCAAGACACTTCAACACCTTCCCTTCATAAGGGGAATTACAACAGACCCCCCCCCTCCCTTTCCCCTGGCTGTCCTCAAGAAGGAACGTTATCTGTTTGTACAAACTGTTGCAGCCAGATAGATATGTAAAATTACAACCAACAATACCAGCACCGTATAACAATCACAGCTACCATCGTGAACAACTGCCTTCACAATCACCTACAATCAACATCACTACAATCCCAACTACAACTACCACCATCAGAATCAGGCTTCTTTACAATTTCGCTAACCACAATCACAACCACAATCTATCAAAGGTAATCAAGACTCAGCCAAACAGCAAGAGCATCACCAATCACGACCTCAACCAACATCAACCCAACGATAACCAATTACACCACCAATATGAAAGAATTTCTCTCTCTCTCTCTTTCTCTCTCTCTCTCTCTCTCTCTCTCTCTCTCTCTCTCTCTCTCTCTCTCTCTCTCTCTCTCAGATTACTCGACTCATGCCCCAAGTGCACAATTATTGACTAAATCTTCCATAAATGACCACATCCTGTCTTATTAACCCCCCTCCCCCTCCCAGGACGAAGGTACCATCTTCCCTCCCCCCTGCCCCTCACGGGGACGACGTTCTATACCTGTGACAAGGTTCGAGAGTTTCTCCACTGTGAAGGTTCAGGAGTTTTGATAATGTGCATTAAGAGATACATACCACGATAAATATCACGAGGCCTCGTCTCAGACTGGGCCGCGGGGGCGTTGACCCCAAAAACCTCTCCAGGTATACCTATCTGATATTATCCTGACGCCAAACGACTTCGAAAAGACGATAAATGACTTGCCCATAAACTCTGCCCCAGGCCCAGACTCATGGAACTCAGTGTTCATCAAGAACTGCAAGAAACCCCTATTATGTGCCTTTAACATCCTATGGAGAGGAAGCATGGACACTGGGGTCGTCCCACAGCTGCCAAAAACAAGAGAGAGCCCCCCACTCCACAAAGGGGGCAGTAAAGCAATAGCAAAGAACAACAGGCCGATAGCACTAACGTCCCATATTATAAAAATCTTTGAAAGGGTTCTAAGAAGCAAGATCGCCACTTATCTAGATACCAGTCAATTACACAACCCAGGGCAACATGGGTATAGAACAGGTCGTTCCTGCCTGTCCCAACTACTGGACCACTATGATAATGTCCTGGATGCTCATAGAATTTACAAGAGCCTTTGACAAGTGTGACCATGGTGTAATACCGCACAAAATGCGTGATAAAGGAATAACAGGAAAAGTTGGTAGATAGATCTATAATTTCCTAACAAATAGAACACAAAAAGTAGTAGTAGTAGTAGTAAACAGAGTGAAGTCTGAGGCGGCTACTGTGAAAAGCTGTGTTCCACAAGGCACAGTACTCGCTCCCATCCTGTTCCTCATCCTCATATCTGACACAGACAGAGATGTAAACCACAGCACAGTGTCTTCCTTTGCAGATGACACCGAAATTGCATGACAGTGTCCTCCATTGAAGACACCGCAAGACTCCAGATGAACATCAACCAAATCTTTAAAATGGGCGGCAGAAAACAATATGAAGTTCAATGACGAGAAATTTCAACTACTCCGATATGGAAAAAGTGAGGAAATAAAAACTATATCAGAGTATAAAATAAATTCCAACCACACAATAGAGAGAAAAATTAATGTAAAAGACCTGGGAGTGATAATGTTAGAGGATCTCATTTTCAAAAACCACATCATCAATCGCATCTGCTAGAAAAATGACAGGATGGATAATGAGAACCTTCAAAACTAGGGATGCCAAGCCCATGATGACACTCTTCAGGTCGCTTGTTCTATCTAGGCTGGAATATTGCTGCACACTGACAGCACCTTTCAAGGCAGGTGAAATTGCTGACCTAGAAAATGTACAGAGAACCTTCACGGCACACACAAATGCGATAAAACACATTAATTACTGGGAACGCTTGTTCCTCAACCTGTACTCCCTAGAACGCAGGCGGGAGAGATACATGATTATATACACTTGGAAAATCCTAGAGGGACTAGTACCAAACTTGCACACGAAAATCACTCCCTATGAAAGCAAAAGACTCGGCAGACAATGCAACATCCCCCCAATGAAAAGCAGGGGCGCCACTAGCACGATAAGAGACAACACAATAAGTAGCAGGGGCCCATGACTGTTCAACTGCCTTCCAGCATACATAAGGGGGATTACCAATAGACCCCTGGCTGTCTCCAAGAAGGCACTGGACAGGCACCTAAAGTCAGTACCTGACCAGCCGGGCTGTGGCTCGTATGTCGGGTTGTGTGCAGTCAGCAGTAACAACCTGATTGATCAGGCAGTGGTCCACCGCGAGGCCTGGTCACAGACCGGGCCGCGGAGGCGCTGACCCCGAAACCCTCACAGGTATACGCCCGACATCTCAGTAAGTGTGATGGAACCGAACCTGTTCAGCATCAGAACCCCCCCCCCCCCGAGATATCTTCAAAGGAATTACCAAAGAGCTCTCCACATGTCTTCAAGAGACTCCCTCCCTTCCCCTAGCTGTCTTCAGGACACCCCCTCCCCTAGCTATCTTCAGGACACCCCCTCCCCCTAGCTGTCTTCAGGACACCCCCTCCCCTAGCTATCTTCAGGAAACCCCCTCCCCTAGCTATCTTCAGGACACCCCCTCCCCAAGCTATCTTCAGGAAACCCCCTCCCCTAGCTATCTTCAGGAAACCCCCTCCCCCTAGCTGTCTTCAGGACACTCCCTCCCCTAGCTATCTTCAGGATACCCCCTCCCCTAGCTATCTTCAGGAAACCCCCTCCCCCTAGCTGTCTTCAGGACACCCTCCTAGCTGTCTTCAGGACACTCCCTCCCCTAGCTATCTTCAGGACACCCCCTCCCCTAGCTATCTTCAGGACACCCCCTCCCCTAGCTATCTTCAGGACACCCCTCCCCTAGCTATCTTCAGGACACCCCCTCCCCCTAGCTGTCTTCAGGACACCCTCCTAGCCGTCTTCAGGTCACCCCCTTCCCTTATCTTCAGGACACCCACTCCCCCCTAGCTGTCTTCAGGACACCCCCCTTCCCCTAGCTATCTTCAGGACACCACTCCCCTAGCTATCTTCAGGACACCCCCTCCCCTAGCTGTCTTCAGGACACCCTCCTAGCCGTCTTCAGGTCACCCCCTTCCCCTATCTTCAGGTCACCCCCTTCCCCTATCTTCAGGACACCCCCTCCCCCCTAGCTATCTTCAGGACACCCCCCTTCCCCTAGCTATCTTCAGGACACCCCCTTCCCCTATCTTCAGGACACCCCCTTCCCTAGGAATCTTCAGGACACCCCCTCCCCTAGCTATCTTCAGGACACCCCCTCCCATAGCTATCTTCAGGTCACCCCCATCCCCAGCTATCCTCAAGACACTCCCCTCCCTTCCCCCCCCCCCGTAGCCATCTTTTAAGAGAGGAACTGACAAGTTAATCTAAACTCTTCTTGATCAGCTGGTGTGTGTGTGTGTGTGTGTGTGTGTGTGTGTGTGTGTGTGTGTGTGTGTGTGTGTGTGTGTGTGTGTGTGTGTAGGGGGAAGGGTTGCCCACTACTAACTACAAACAGCACCAACAGTCTGACGGACCATTCAAGCAACCCCCCCCCCATCTCCCCCAGCCATCCTAAAGTTGAAAGTCTTCATCATTCAATCATTAAAAAAAATATTCAATTTAAAAAAAAAAAAAAAAATTGATAAAAACTGGAAAAAAAATTGGATTTTCTTTTTTCAAATTTTGAAAAAAAAAAATATGATAAGAAAATCTTTTTGCTTGTATAATGAGTTTGGTGAAGCAGCATCATGAATAATGACCGTTTTTAAGGGTTATTATAGGTTGATCGACGCTTATTAACCTCCTCGACACATCACTCACTTCTACCATTATCAATGTTATTCACTAATATTATTAGCATTAATATTATTAGCATTATTATTATTACTACTACTAAGGAGATAACGTGGGTTGAGAGGGTTGCATCTTGGTAGCCCGGCCTGAGGCCAGGCTCGTCTCAGAACCGCCTGGTTAACCGAGTTGTTGATGCTGGTTCCCGCTGGACCACCTACAGTCACCACAGACTGGTTGATATGTCATCTGGTGGTGGTACTGGTGGTGGTACTGGTGGTGGTGGTGGTACTGGTGGTGGTGGTGGTACTGGTGGTGGTGGTGGTGGTGGTACTGGTGGTGGTGGTACTGGTGGTGGTGGTACTGGTGGTGGTACTGGTGGTGGTGGTACCGGTGGTGGTGGTACTGGGGGTGGTGGTGGTGGTACTGGGGGTGGTGGTGGTGGTACTAGTGGTGGGGGTGCTGGTGGTACTGGGGGTGGTTGTGGTGGTACTGGTGGTGGTGGTACTGAGGGTGGTGGTGGTACTGGTGGTGGTGGTGGTACTGGGGGTGGTGGTGGTGGTACTGGGGGTGGTGGTACCGGGGGTAGTGGTGGTGGTACCGGGGGTAGTGGTGGTGGTACTGGTGGTGGTACCGGGGGTAGTGGTGGTGGTACTGGGGGTGGTGGTGGTGGTACTGGTGGTATTGGGGGTGGTGGTGGTGGTACTGGTGGTGGTGGTACTGGTGGTGGTGGTACTGGGGGTGGTGGTGGTGGTACTGGTGGTCTTGGGGGTGGTGGTGGTGGTACTGGTGGTGGTGGTACTGGTGGTGGTGGTACTGGTGGTGGTGGTACTGGGGGTGGTGGTGGTGGTACTGGGGGTGGTGGTGGTGGTACTGGTGGTATTGGGGGTGGTGGTGGTGGTACTGGTGGTGGTGGTACTGGTGGTATTGGGGGTGGTGGTGGTGGTACTGGTGGTGGTGGTACTGGTGGTGGTGGTACTGGGGGTGGTGGTACTGGTGGTATTGGGGGTGGTGGTGGTGGTACTGGTGGTGGTACTGGTGGTACTGGGGGTGGTGGTGGTGGTACTGGTGGTATTGGGGGTGGTGGTGGTGGTACTGGTGGTGGTGGTACTGGTGATGGTGGTACTGGTGATGGTGGTACTGGTGGTGGTGATGGTGGTACTGGGGGTGGTGGTGGTACTGGTGGTGGTGATGGTGGTACTGGGGGTGGTGGTGGTACTGGTGGTGGTGGTACTGGGGGTGGTGGTGGTACTGGTGGTGGTGTTGCAGTGTCCTCGTCAAAACTTGTACACTTGATCGAGCAATATTTCTGGCATCTGCTGACGGCAGGTTGAAGAGTCTTGGTCCGTGCATGTTGACGCAGTGTTCTCTTATGTTTCCTCTTCTTTACCCCTTTCATTCTGCGTTGTCCTATTCTCCCTATCATTTTTTTCCTCTTCATCCCTCATCTCACCTCTCATCCCTCTCTCTTTTCCTCTTCCTTACTCTCCTCCCCCTCCATCCATCTCTCTCTTCCCCCTCCTCTCTCTCTCCCCTCTATCCTATCCCTCGCTCTCCCCACTCCCCTCTATCCTCCATCTCTCTCCCCACTCCCCTCTCCCTTGCTCTCCCCACTCCCCTCTATCCTCTCCCTCGCACTCCCCTCTATCCTCTCCCTTGCTCGCCCCTCTCCACTCTATCCTCTCCCTCGCTCTCCACTCTCCCCTCTCCGGCATCTTCTCTACACACAACCCAAAGAGGAATCACTACAGCTTCCGGCCACTGGTGTCACGTGGTGCGTGTTGAACACCAGGACCAGGAGGACCAAGAACAGAAGGACCAGAACCAGGAGGAGCAGGAGGACCAGGACCAGAAAGACCAGGACCAGGAGGTCCAGGACCGGGAGGACCAGGGCCAGGAGGACCAGGGCCAGGAGGACCAGGACCAGAAAGACCAGGACCAGGAGGACCAGGGTCAGGAGGACCAGGACCAGAAAGACCAGGACCAGAAAGACCAGAAGGACCAGGGTCAGGAGGACCAGGGTCAGAATTGGGATCAGAAAGGAAAGGAATACGTAAGGTGAAATAAGTGAAAACAGTGTACGAAGAAAATGGATGGTGAGGAAGAAAATGGATGGTGAGGAAGAAAATGGATGGTGAGGAAGAAAATGGATGGTGAGGAAGAAAAGGAAGATCAATATAATTTTGGTAGTAACAGCCAATCACACACACACAACCCCCTCCACACACACACACACACACCACACACACACACAAACACACACAAACACACTTCATACACACTTCACACACACACTTCGCACACACACACACACACACACACACACAAAACACACACACACACACACACACGGGGACAGGAGCTGAGTATCGACCCCTGCAACCACAATTGAGTACACACACACACACACACACACACACACACACACACACACACACACACACACACACACCAGGCCTAGTGTCTAATCGACATGTGCCTAAGACAACATGGTAACTAACACACACGCACGCACACACTCTAGGACAAAATGGTAACCCCCCACCCCCCCACACACACCCACACACACGGGGCCAAGAGCTGAGTCTCGACCCCTGCAACCACAATTAGGTGAGTACACACACACACACACACACACACCAGGCCTAGTGTCTAATCGACATGTGCCTAGGACCAAATGGTAACTAACGCACACACACACACACACACACACACACACACACACACACACACACACACACACACACACATATGCACATACACACACACACACATATACAACAGGCCTAGTGTCTAATCGACATGTGCCTAGGACAAAATGGTAACTAACACACACACACATCCATACATAGCTTTAAGCAGAGGTATGATAAAGCTCACGGTTCAGGGAGAGTGACCTAGTAGCGACCAGTGAAGAGGCGGGGCCAGGAGCTTGGATTCGACCCCTGCAGCCTCAACTAGGTGAGTACAACTAGGTCAACTAGGTGAGTACATACATACACACACACACATACAAACACATACAGATACACACACACACACACACACACACACACACGCGCGGAGCCAGGAGCTTGGACTCGACCCCTGCAACCTCAACTAGGTGAGTACACGCATATACAACAGGCCTAGGGTCTAATCGACATGTGCCTACGACAAAATGGTAACTAACACACAGGTACACTCTCCTCTTTATACAGTACTGTGACATACTTCTCTCTCTCTCTCTCTCTCTCTCTCTCTCTCTCTCTCTCTCTCTCTCTCTCTCCCTCTCTCTCTCTCTCTCTCTCTCTGCATCGAACTGTACCAGTTCGTGGAGGAAGTGCCACAGCATCCGACTGATTGATCAGGCAGCCAGAGGTAAGTAGAGATGGTGGGAAGGAGAACACTGCAAGCACCAGGCTCAAAATAAAACACAATAAAGGGTGTTCAATATAGGGGACAGACAATGCCAAGTGCAACTGTGAGGGAGACAAAATGTTCATGTGTGCAGGGTCAGAAAATAAGGGTGGCAGGGTCAGAGAATATGGGTGGCAGGGTCAGAGAATATGGGTGGCAGGGTCAGAGAATATGGGTGGCAGGGTCAGAGAATATGGGTGGCAGGGTCAGAAAATATGGATGGCAGGGTCAGAGAATATGGGTGGCAGGGTCAGAGAATATGGGTGGCAGGGTCAGAGAATATGGGTGGCAGGGTCAGAGAATATGGGTGGCAGGGTCAGAGAATAAGGGAGGGAGGGCCGGAAAATATAGTATTGTGGACCAGAAATCAGCGGAAAAACAGTGAAAGAATAAGAAAGAAGAGCCAGATAACAGGATAACAGAAGGAAGGTAATAAAAAACAATAACAGAGGACCAAAGAATGAGGGAGAGGTAGAAAATAAGAAAGAGAGCTAAGAATAAGGGAGAGAAAGAGGGACGAACTAAAGCAGAAGAGAGGTAGGGAGGGAGAAGTGAAGGATGAGGGAGGTCCTGTAATAAGGAAGGAAGGGAAGGAAGGCCACTGCAGCAGCTGGTCAGTAGCAAGAATGATTCAAGTCATATTCAGGTTGAGTATCTCTGACTATGTTGATGATGATAAGTGTTACTGGTGTTGATGCTGTTTGTTGCTGCAGATACTGCTGCTGCTGTTTGTTGCTTCTGCTGCTGCTGCTTTTGATGCTCCTGATATTGCTGCAGTTTGATGCTACTGCTGATGTTACTACTGCTACTCCAGCAATAGCGGATGGTGATTATCAAATGGTATACAATACCGACAGGTTGGTAGATAAGACACATGGGCAACATTTAGGCAACTTTATTCCTAAATGTTGAATAAATGTTGCCCATGTGTCTTATCTACCAATAGTGGATGGTAGTGGTAATGGTGACTGTTGGTGGGTTATGTCGATGGTAGTAGTGATGGTGACTGTTGGTGGGTGATATCGATGGTAGTAGTGATGGTGACTGTTGGTGGGTAATGTCGATGATAGTGATGGTGACTGTTGGTGGGTGATGTCGATGGTAGTAGTGATGGTGACTGTTGGTGGGTGATGTCGATGGTAGTAGTGATGGTGACTGTTGGTGGGTGATGTCGATGGTAGTAGTGATGGTGACTGTTGGTGGGTGATGTCGATGGTAGTAGTGATGGTGACTGTTGGTGGGTGATGTCGATGGTAGTAGTGATGGTGACTGGTGGTGGGTGATGTCGATGGTAGTAGTGATGGTGACTGGTGGTGGGTGATGTCGATGGTAGTAGTGATGGTGACTGGTGGTGGGTGATGTCGATGGTAGTAGTGATGGTGACTGGTGGTGGGTGATGTCGATGGTAGTAGTGATGGTGAATGTTGGTGGGTGATGTCGATGGTAGTAGTGATGGTGAATGTTGGTGGGTGATGTGGATGGTAGTAGTGATGGTGACTGTTGGTGGGCGACGTCGATGGTAGTAGTGACGGTGACTGTTGGTGGGTGATGTCGATGGTAGTAGTGATGGTGAATGTTGGTGGGTGATGTCGATGGTAGTAGTGATGGTGACTGTTGGTGGGCGACGTCGATGGTAGTAGTGACGGTGACTGTTGGTGGGTGATGTCGATGGTAGTAGTGATGGTGAATGTTGGTGGGTGATGTCGATGGTAGTAGTGATGGTGACTGTTGGTGGGCGACGTCGATGGTAGTAGTGATGGTGACTGTTGGTGGGTGATGTCGATGGTAGTAGTGATGGTGACTGTTGGTGGGTGATGTCGATGGTAGCAGTGATGGTGACTGTTGGTGGGCGATGTCGATGGTAGTAGTGATGGTGACTGTTGGTGGGTGATGTCGATGGTAGTAGTGATGGTGACTGTTGGTGGGTGATGTCGATGGTAGTAGTGATGGTGACTGTTGGTGGGCGACGTCGATGGTAGTAGTGATGGTGACTGTTGGTGGGTGATGTCGATGGTAGTAGTGATGGTGAATGTTGGTGGGTGATGTCGATGGTAGTAGTGATGGTGACTGTTGGTGGGCGATGTCGATGGTAGTAGTGATGGTGAATGTTGGTGGGTGATGTCGATGGTAGTAGTGATGGTGACTGTTGGTGGGTGATGTGGATGGTAGTAGTGATGGTGACTGTTGGTGGGTGATGTCGATGGTAGTAGTGATGGTGACTGTTGGTGGGTGATGTCGATGGTAGTAGTGATGGTGAATGTTGGTGGGTGATGTCGATGGTAGTAGTGATGGTGAATGTTGGTGGGTGATGTCGATGGTAGTAGTGATGGTGAATGTTGGTGGGCGATGTCGATGGTAGTAGTGATGGTGAATGTTGGTGGGTGATGTCGATGGTAGTAGTGATGGTGAATGTTGGTGGGCGATGTCGATGGTAGTAGTGATGGTGAATGTTGGTGGGTGATGTCGATGGTGGTAGTGATGGTGACTGTTGGTGGGTGATGTCGATGGTAGTAGTGATGGTGACTGTTGGTGGGCGATGTCGATGGTAGTAGTGATGGTGAATGTTGGTGGGTGATGTCGATGGTAGTAGTGATGGTGACTGTTGGTGGGTGATGTGGATGGTAGTAGTGATGGTGACTGTTGGTGGGCGATGTCGATGGTAGTAGTGATGGTGACTGTTGGTGGGTGATGTCGATGGTAGTAATGATGGTGACTGTTGGTGGGTGATGTCGATGGTAGTAGTGATGGTGACTGTTGGTGGGCGATGTCGATGGTAGTAGTGATGGTGACTGTTGGTGGGTGATGTGGATGGTAGTAGTGATGGTGACTGTTGGTGGGTGATGTCGATGGTAGTAATGATGGTGACTGTTGGTGGGTGATGTCGATGGTAGTAGTGATGGTGACTGTTGGTGGGCGATGTCGATGGTAGTAGTGATGGTGAATGTTGGTGGGTGATGTGGATGGTAGTAGTGATGGTGACTGTTGGTGGGCGATGTCGATGGTAGTAGTGATGGTGAATGTTGGTGGGTGATGTCGATGGTAGTAGTGATGGTGACTGTTGGTGGGCGATGTCGATGGTAGTAGTGATGGTGAATGTTGGTGGGTGATGTGGATGGTAGTAGTGATGGTGACTGTTGGTGGGTGATGTCGATGGTAGTAGTGATGGTGACTGTTGGTGGGTGATGTGGATGGTAGTAGTGATGGTGACTGTTGGTGGGTGATGTCGATGGTAGTAATGATGGTGACTGTTGGTGGGTGATGTCGATGGTAGTAGTGATGGTGACTGTTGGTGGGTGATGTCGATGGTAGTAATGATGGTGACTGTTGGTGGGTGATGTCGATGGTAGTAGTGATGGTGACTGTTGGTGGGTGATGTCGATGGTAGTAATGATGGTGACTGTTGGTGGGTGATGTCGATGGTAGTAGTGATGGTGACTGTTGGTGGGTGATGTGGATGGTAGTAGTGATGGTGACTGTTGGTGGGTGATGTCGATGGTAGTAATGATGGTGACTGTTGGTGGGTGATGTCGATGGTAGTAGTGATGGTGACTGTTGGTGGGTGATGTCGATGGTAGTAGTGACGGTGACTGTTGGTGGGTGATGTGGATGGTAGTGACGGTGACTGTTGGTGGGTGATGTCGATGGTAGTAGTGATGGTGACTGTTGGTGGGTGATGTCGATGGTAGTAGTGATGGTGACTGTTGGTGGGTGATGTCGATGGTAGTAATGATGGTGACTGTTGGTGGGTGATGTGGATGGTAGTAGTGACGGTGACTGTTGGTGGGTGATGTGGATGGTAGTAGTGATGGTGACTGTTGGTGGGTGATGTGGATGGTAGTAGTGATGGTGACTGTTGGTGGGTGATGTGGATGGTAGTAGTGACGGTGACTGTTGGTGGGTGATGTCGATGGTAGTAGTGACGGTGACTGTTGGTGGGTGATGTGGATGGTAGTAGTGATGGTGACTGTTGGTGGGTGATGTCGATGGTAGTAGTGATGGTGACTGTTGGTGGGTGATGTCGATGGTAGTAGTGATGGTGACTGTTGGTGGGTGATGTGGATGGTAGTAGTGACGGTGACTGTTGGTGGGTGATGTCGATGGTAGTAGTGATGGTGACTGTTGGTGGGTGATGTGGATGGTAGTAGTGATGGTGACTGTTGGTGGGTGATGTCGATGGTAGTAGTGATGGTGACTGTTGGTGGGTGATGTGGATGGTAGTAGTGATGGTGACTGTTGGTGGGTGATGTCGATGGTAGTAGTGATGGTGAATGTTGGTGGGTGATGTCGATGGTAGTAGTGATGGTGACTGTTGGTGGGTGATGTCGATGGTAGTAGTGACGGTGACTGTTGGTGGGTGATGTGGATGGTAGTAGTGATGGTGACTGTTGGTGGGTGATGTCGATGGTAGTAGTGATGGTGACTGTTGGTGGGTGATGTCGATGGTAGTAGTGACGGTGACTGTTGGTGGGTGATGTCGATGGTAGTAGTGACGGTGACTGTTGGTGGGTGATGTCGATGGTAGTAGTGACGGTGACTGTTGGTGGGTGATGTCGATGGTAGTAGTGACGGTGACTGTTGGTGGGTGATGTCGATGGTAGTAGTGACGGTGACTGTTGGTGGGTGATGTGGATGGTAGTAGTGATGGTGACTGTTGGTGGGTGATGTCGATGGTAGTAGTGATGGTGACTGTTGGTGGGTGATGTCGATGGTAGTAGTGACGGTGACTGTTGGTGGGTGATGTCGATGGTAGTAGTGACGGTGACTGTTGGTGGGTGATGTCGATGGTAGTAGTGATGGTGACTGTTGGTGGGTGATGTCGATGGTAGTAGTGATGGTGACTGTTGGTGGGTGATGTCGATGGTAGTAGTGATGGTGACTGTTGGTGGGTGATGTCGATGGTAGAAGTGACGGTGACTGTTGGTGGGTGATGTCGATGGTAGCAGTGATGGTGACTGTTGGTGGGTGATGTCGATGGTAGTAGTGATGGTGACTGTTGGTGGGTGATGTCGATGGTAGTAGTGATGGTGACTGTTGGTGGGTGATGTCGATGGTAGTAGTGATGGTGACTGTTGGTGGGTGATGTCGATGGTAGTAGTGACGGTGACTGTTGGTGGGTGATGTCGATGGTAGTAGTGATGGTGACTGTTGGTGGGTGATGTCGATGGTAGTAGTGATGGTGACTGTTGGTGGGTGATGTCGATGGTAGCAGTGATGGTGACTGTTGGTGGGTGACGTCGATGGTAGCAGTGACGGTGACTGTTGGTGGGTGACGTCGATGGTAGCAGTGATGGTGACTGTTGGTGGGTGACGTCGATGGTAGCAGTGATGGTGACTGTTGGTGGGTGATGTCGATGGTAGCAGTGATGGTGACTGTTGGTGGGTGATGTCGATGGTAGTAGTGATGGTGACTGTTGGTGGGTGATGTCGATGGTAGTAGTGACGGTGACTGTTGGTGGGTGATGTCGATGGTAGTAGTGACGGTGACTGTTGGTGGGTGATGTCGATGGTAGTAGTGACGGTGACTGTTGGTGGGTGATGTCGATGGTAGTAGTGACGGTGACTGTTGGTGGGTGATGTCGATGGTAGTAGTGACGGTGACTGTTGTGAGTTATGACCACTACTAGCCCTCCAAACATTACCCCCCCCCCCAACAATCACTGCACGTTCTCCTTAGCAAATACTACCGTCCCTCCCCTAACAAACATTACCAACTCCCCCAACCACTACCAGCCCTCCTCTAACACCTCTATACCTGGATACCTGGAGGTTACCTGGAGGTTATTCCGGGGATCAACGCCCCCGCGGCCCGGTCCATGACCAGGCCTCCCGATGGATCAGGGCCTGATCAACTAGGCTGCTACAGCTGGCCGCACGAAGTCCAACTTACGAGCCACAGCCCGGCTGATCTGGCACTGACTTTAGGTATCTGTCCAGCTCTCTCTTGAAGGCAGCCAGGGGCTTATTGGTAATTCCCCTAATGCTTGATGGGAGGCTGTTGAACAGTCTTGGGCCCCGGACACTTATGGTGTTTCCCCCAAGTGTACCAATGGCGCCCCTACTTTTTATTGGAGGCATTTTGCATCGCCTGCCCAGTCTTTTACTTTCGTAGGGAGTGATTTTTGTGTGCAGATTTGGGACCATTCCTTCTAAGATTTTCCAAGTGTAGATTATGACATATCTCTCCCTCCTGCGTTCCAACGAGTACAAGTCAAGTGCTTCCAAGCGTTCCCAGTAGTTAAGGTGCTTGACAGAACTTATACGTGCAGTAAAGGATCTCTGTACACTCTCTAGATCTGCGATTTCACCTGCTTTGAATGGAGATGTTAATGTACAGCAGTATTCCAGCCTAGAGAGAACAAGTGATTTGAAAAGGATCATCATTGGCTTGGCATCTCTCGTTTTGAACGTTCATTATCCATCCTATCATTTTCTTTGCACGTGCGATCGTGGCACTGTTGTGATCCTTGAAAGTGAGATCCTCAGACATTGCTACTCCCAGGTCCCTTATATTATTTTTCCGCTCTATTGTATGTCCAGAGTCTGTAGTATACTCTGTTCTAGTTATTATCTCCTCCAGTTTTCCATAACGGAGTAGTTGGAATTTGTCCTCATTGAACATCATATTGTTTACCGTTGCCCACTGGAAAACTTTGTTTATATCTTCTTGGAGGTTAACCGCGTCCTCAGCAGATGACAGCCTCATGCAGATCCTAGTATCATCCGGAAAGGATGATATGGTGCTGTTTACCTGGAGAGAGTTCCGGGGGTCAACGCCCCCGCGGCCCAGTCTGTGACCAGGCCTCCTGGTGGATCAGAGCCTGATCAACCAGGCTGTTGCTGCTGGCTGCACGCAAACCAACGTACTAGCCACAGCCCGGCTGGTCAGGTACCGACTTTAGGTGCTTGTCCAGTGCGAGCTTGAAGACTGCCAGTGGTTACCTGGAGGTTATTCCGGGGATCAACGCCCCCGCGGCCCGGTCCATGACCAGGCCTCCCGATGGATCAGGGCCTGATCAACTAGGCTGTTACTGCTGGCCGCACGCAGTCCGACGTACGAGCCACAGCCCGGCTGATCCGGCACTGACTTTAGGTATCTGTCCAGCTCTCTCTTGAAGGCAGCCAGGGGTTTATTGGCAATTCCCCTAATGCTTGATGGGAGGCTGTTGAACAGTTTTGGGCCCCGGACACTTATGGTGTTTTCTCTTAGTGTACCAATGGCGCCCCTACTTTTTATTGGCGGCATTTTGCATCGCCTGCCCAGTCTTTTACTTTCGTAGGGAGTGATTTCTGTGTGCAGATTTGGGACCATTCCTTCCAAGATTTTCCAAGTGTAGATTATGATATATTTCTCCCTCCTGTGTTCCAACGAGTACAAGTCAAGTGCTTCCAAGCGTTCCCAGTAGTTAAGGTGCTTGACAGAACTTATACGTGCAGTAAAGGATCTCTGTACACTCTCTAGATCTGCGATTTCACCTGCTTTGTATGGAGATGTTAATGTACAGCAGTATTCCAGCCTAGAGAGAACAAGTGATTTGAAAAGGATCATCATGGGCTTGGCATCTCTCGTTTTGAAAGTTCTCATTATCCATCCTATCATTTTCTTTGCACGTGCGATCGTGGCACTGTTGTGATCCTTGAAAGTGAGATCCTCAGACATTACTACTCCCAGGTCCCTTACATTATTTTTCCGCTCTATTGTATGGCCGGAGTCAGTAGTATACTCTGTTCTAGTTATTATCTCCTCCAGTTTTCCATAACGGAGTAGTTGGAATTTGTCCTCATTGAACATCATATTGTTTACCGTTGCCCACTGGAAAACTTTGTTTATATCTTCTTGGAGGTTAACCGCGTCCTCAGCAGATGACAGCCTCATGCAGATCCTAGTATCATCCGCAAAGGATGATACGGTGCTGTGGTGTATATCTCTGTTTATGTCTGATATGAGGATAAGGAATAAGATGGGGGCGAGTACTGTGCCTTGTGGAACAGAGCTCTTCACTATGGCAGCCTCCGATTTAACTCTGTTGACCACAACTCTTTGTGTTCGATTTGTTAGGAAGTTGAAGATCCATCTCCCCACTTTCCCAGTTATTCCTTTAGTACGTATTTTATGGGTTATTACGCCATGATCGCATTTGTCAAATGCTTTTGCAAAGTCTGTGTATATTACATCTGCATTCTGATTTTCTTCCAGTGCATCCAAGGCCATGTCATAGTGATCCAGTAGTTGTGAGAGGCAGGAGCGACCTGCCCTGAACCCATGTTGCCCTGGATTGTGCAGATTTTGGGAATCCAGGTGATTTGCAATCCTGCTTCTTAGCACTCTTTCAAAGATTTTTATGATGTGGGATGTCAGAGCTATTGGTCTATAGTTCTTAGCTAATGCTTTGCTGCCACCTTTATGGAGTGGGGCTATATCCGTTGTTTTAAGTGACTGTGGAATTTCACCCATGTCCAAGCTCCTCCTCCATAGTGTACTTAGGGCACGCGAGAGGGGTTTCTTGCAGTTCTTAATGAAAACAGAGTTCCACGAGTCTGGGCCCGGGGCTGAGTGCATAGGCATGTTGTCAATGGCTTTTTCGAAATCTATGGGAGTTAGGGTAATGTCGGAAATCTGGCATACATTTATGGAGTTTTGAGGCTCATTCATGAAGAAATCATTTGGGTCGTCGATCCTCAGACCGATTAGTGGTTCACTAAACACAGAGTCGTACTGGGATTTCAATATTTCACTCATTTCCTTGTTGTCGTCTGTGTAAGTCCCATCCTGTCTGAGTAAGGGCCTGATACTAGATGTGGTAATTGCCTTGTTTTTGGCATATGAAAAGAAATATTTTGAATTTCTTTCAATTTCACTAATAGCTTTAAGCTCCTCCTGCCTCTCCTGGTTCCTGTAAGAGTCATTTAGCTTAAGTTCGATAGTTTCCACTTCCCTGGTCAGCGCCTCCCTTCGTGTATCAGATATTCTAGCACTCCTGAGGAGCTCAGTGACTCTTCGTCGTCTTCTGTAGAGGGAGCGTCTTTTTCTCTCCAGTTTACTCCTGTTGGTAATCCCCCTTATGTATGCTGGGAGGCAGCTGAACAGTCTCGGGCCCCTGACACTTATTGTATGGTCTCTTAACGTGCTAGTGACACCCCTGCTTTTCATTGGGGGGATGTTGCATCGTCTGCCAAGTCTTTTGCTTTCGTAGTGAGTGATTTTCGTGTGCAAGTTCGGTACTAGTCCCTCTAGGATTTTCCATGTGTATATAATCATGTATCTCTTACGCCTGCGTTCCAGAGAATGCAGGTTCAGGAACCTCAAGCGCTCCCAGTAATTGAGGTGTTTTATCTCCGTTATGCGCGCCGTGAAGGTTCTCTCTACATTTTCTAGGTCAGCAATTTCACCTGCCTTAAAAGGTGCAGCAATATTCCAGCCTAGATAGAACAAGTGACCTGAAGAGTGTCATCATGGGCTTGGCATCCCTAGTTTTGAAGGTTCTTATTATCCATCCTGTCATTTTTCTAACAAATGCGATTGATACAATGTTATGGTCCTTGAAGGTGAGATCCTCCGACATGATCACTCCCAGGTCTTTGACGTTGGTGTTTCGCTCTATTTTGTGGCCAGAATTTGTTTTGTACTCTGATGAAGATTTAATTTCCTCGTGTTTACCATATCTGAGTAATTGAAATTTCTCATCGTTGAACTTCATATTGTTTTCTGCAGCCCACTGAAAGATTTGGTTGATGTCTGCCTGGAGCCTTGCAGTGTCTGCAATGGAAGACAGTCATGCAGATTCGGGTGTCATCTGCAAAGGAAGACACGGTGCTGTGGCTGACATTCTTGTCTATGTCAAATATGAGGATGAGGAACAAGATGGGAGCGAGTACTGTGCCTTGTGGAACAGAGTTTTTCATCGTAGCTGCCTCGGACTTTACTCTGTTGACTACTACTCTCTGTGTTCTGTTAGTGAGGAAATTATAGATCCATCGACCAACTTTTCCGGTTATCCCTTTAGCACGCATTTTGTGCGCTATTACGCCATGGTCACACTTGTCGAAGGCTTTTGCAAAGTCGGTATATATTACACCTGCATTCTTTTTGTCTTCTAGTGCATTTAGGACCTTGTCGTAGTGATCCAATAGTTGAGACAAACAGGAGCGACCTGTTCTAAACCCATGTTGCCCTGGGTTGTGTAATTGATGGGTTTCTAGATGGGTGGTGATCTTGCTTGTTAGGACCCTTTCAAAGATTTTTATATGGGATGTTAGTGCTATCGGTCTGTAGTTCTTTGCTATTGCTTTACTGCCCCCTTTGTGGAGTGGGGCTATGTCTGTTGTTTTAATAACTGTAGGACGACCCCCGTGTCCATGCTTCCTCTCCATAGGATGGTAAAAGCTTGTGATAGGAGCTTCTTGCAGTTCTTGATGAACACGGAGTTCCATGAGTCTGGCCCTGGGGCAGAGTGCATGGGCTTGTCATTTATCGCCTGTTCGAAGTCATTTGGCGTCAGGATAACATCAGATAGGCTTGTGTTAACCAAATTCTGTGACCGCGGGTTCAATCCCGGCCGGGGGTATGGTTTAAAAAATTAATTTTGATCTTCCACTCTCAGTCTGGTTAGCGGCTTGCTAAAAACTGAGTCATATTGGGACTTGAGTAGCTCACTCATTTCCTTGCTGTCATCTGTGTAGGACTCATCTTGTTTAAGTAGGGGCCCAATACTGGACGTTGTTCTCGACTTTGATTTTGCATAGGAGAAGAAATACTTTGGGTTTCTTTCGATTTCATTTATGGCTTTTAGTTCTTCCCGCGATTCCTGACTCCTATAAGATTCCTTTAGCTTAAGTTCGATGCTTGCTATTTCTCTGACCAGTGACTCCCTACGCATTTCAGATATATTGACCTCTTTTAGCACTCTGTTATTCTTTTCCGTCGCCTGTAAAGGGAGCGCCTGTCTTTTTCTATTTTACATCTACTCCTTTTTCTTAGAGGAATAAGCCTTGTGCATACATCGAGTGCCACCGAGTTAATCTGCTCTAGGCATAAGTTGGGGTCTGTGTTGCTTAGTATATCTTCCCAGCTTATATCGGTTAGGACTTGGTTTACTTGGTCCCACTTTGTTTTTGTTATTGAAGTTGAATTTGGTGAATGCTCCCTGGTCACTAATCTCATTATGTCGGTCTGGGGCTCCGCGCATACATGTCTGAACCTCAATTATGTTGTGATCTGAGTATATTGTTTTTGATATGGTGACATTTCGTATCAGATCATGATTGTTAGTGAAGATGAAGTCTAGTGTATTCTCCAGTCTAGTAGGCTCTATTATTTGCTGGTTTAAATTGAATTTTGTGCAGAGATTTAAAAGCTCGTGTGTGTGTGAGTTCTCATCAGAGCTGCCTCCTGGTGTTATTACTGCAACAACATTATTTGCTATATTCCTCCATTTTAGGTGCCTTAAGTTGAAATCCCCCAGGAGCAAGATGTTCGGGGCAGGAGCTGGCAGATTTTCCAGACAGTGGTCAATTTTTAACAGCTGTTCCTGGAATTGCTGGGATGTTGCATCCGGAGGCTTGTAGACTATCACAACGACTAGGTTTTGGTTCTCGATCTTTACTGCTAAAACTTCCACTACATCATTTGAGGCAATAAGCAGTTCTGTACAAACAAGTGACTCTGTGATGTACAGGCCAACCCCATCCCCCCCATTTTGCCTGTTCACTCTGTCGCATCTGTATAGGTTGTAACCTGGGATCCATATTTCGTTGTCCAAGTGAAAGCCGCGAACATTGCATTTGCCTCTGCAAGCAGTCCACGGATGAAAGGTATTTCGTTGTTTGTTGCTGGCTTTAGACCCTGCATATTTGCAAAGAAGAATGTCATCGGACTGGTGGTATTGTTGGTACTGAGGGGGGATTTTTTTTTTCCGGCATTAGTATCTGTATCTGTTGGTTTGGAGTGGAGGCCATCGACTGTGGTTCCACTTCAGGAATGACTGGATTTGGTGTACGATTTCTGCCATTTCCTGCCAGTTTTTTTCCCTTCCTGGCACTAAAAAACCTCTCCCTCTTGAGTGACTGTGGCTACCCAGGTTTTCCCATGGCCTGGATGCTTTGTATCTTTTTGTCCCCTTTAGATGGTGTGCCTGGCAATTTAAGTTATAGCACAGTCTTTCCTGTACTGAAGAGGTACACATTTCAGGGTGAAAAAGCTTACAGGAAGGGAGTTTGCATTTTCCTATTGTCATACGGCACGGCATTTTCTAGGGTGGTCATAGTTGCACATCCCATCTGTTTTTCCAGATTTCCCATGCCTGCAGATAACAAGTGCATAGTATGTGCACAGGCTTGGTTTCCGTTTGTCTTGGGTTTCTGTGACTGTATTCCCTGTTGGTGCATGTTTACCTGTCTTATTCCTATCCTCACTAGCACCAACAATGGAGCTCTCCCCAGTTGTTTTTGGTAATATATCCTCACTATTGCTAGTGGAGTCCTCTTGTTTGCTATTTCATGTGGTATTTATTACTAGTTTGCAATATTGGTTTTATCTTATCTTTGACTACACTTTGACTATACTTGATGTATATCTCTGTCTATGTCTGATATGAGGATGAGGAATAAGATGGGGGCGAGTACTGTGCCTTGTGGAACAGAGCTCTTCACTATGGCAGCCTCCGATTTAACTCTGTTGACCACAACTCTTTGTGTTCGATTTGTTAGGAAGTTAAAGATCCATTTCCCCACTTTCCCAGTTATTCCTTTAGCACGTATTTTATGGGCTATTACACCATGATCGCATTTGTCAAATGCTTTTGCAAAGTCTGTGTGTATTACATCTGCATTCTGATTTTCTTCAAGTGCATCCAAGGCCATATCATAGTGATCCAGTAGTTGTGAGAGGCAGGAGCGACCTGCCCTGAACCCATGTTGCCCTGGATTGTGCAGATTTTGGGAATCCAGGTGATTTGCAATCCTGCTTCTTAGCACTCTTTCAAAGATTTTTATGATGTGGGACGTCAGAGCTATTGGTCTATAGTTCTTAGCTAATGCTTTGCTGCCACCTTTATGGAGTGGGGCTATATCCGTTGTTTTAAGTGACTGTGGAATTTCACCCATGTCCAAGCTCCTCCTCCATAGTGTACTTAGGGCATGCGAGAGGGGTTTCTTGCAGTTCTTAATGAAAACAGAGTTCCACGAGTCTGGGCCCGGGGCTGAGTGCATGGGCATGTTGTCAATGGCTTTTTCGAAATCTATCGGAGTTAATGTCGGAAATCTGGCATACATTTATGGAGTTTTGAGGCTCATTCATGAAGAAATCATTTGGGTCGTCGATCCTCAGACCGATTAGTGGTTCACTAAACAAAGAGTCGTACTGGGATTTCAATATTTCACTCATTTCCTTGTTGTCATCTGTGTAAGTCCCATCCTGTCTGAGTAAGGGCCCGATACTAGATGTGGTATTTGCCTTGTTTTTGGCATATGAAAAGAAATATTTTAAATTTCTTTCAATTTCACTAATAGCTTTAAGCTCCTCCTCTCTCTCCTCGGAAACTATCGAACTTGAGTTCGATAGTTTCCACTTCCCTGGTCAGCGCCTCCTTTCGTGTATCAGATATTCTAGCACTCCTGAGGAGCTCAGTGACTCTTTGACGTCTTCTGTAGAGGGAGTGTCTTTCTCCAGTTTACTCCTGCTCTTCTTCATTCTTAGGGGAATATGCCTAGAACATGCTTCAGCTGCCAGGAAGTTGATCCCTTTAAAGCACTGGTTTGGATCCATGTCATTTAAGACATCTCAACATGTTTCATTTAGGACATGGTTTACCTGGTCCCAGTTGATGTTCTTGTTGTTGAAGTTGTATTTTGTGAAGACACCTTCACAGGTACATGCATTCTGCTGATCAGGACCCCTATGCATGTACGTCTGGACTTCGATTAGGTTGTGATCGGAAGTAGTTGTTTTTGATATTCTTATGTCTCTTATCAGGTCCTCATTATTTGTGAAGATAAGGCCAAGTGTGTTTTCTAGTCTTGTTGGCTCCACTATCTGCTGGCTTAAGGTGTGTTTTTCGCAGAGACTTAGTAGCTCATGTGTGTGGGACCTTTCATCTGCGCTACCTCCGGGGATTGTTTCAGCTATAACATTATTTGCTACATTCTTCCATTTTGTATGCCTTAGGTTGAAATCATCAAGCAGTAAGATGTTTGGGGATGGAGCTGGAAGGTTTTCCAAACAGTAATCAATTTTCAGTAGCTGTTCCTTGAACTGTTGTGAGGTTGCATCTGGTGGTTTATATTACCCCACCCCCTAACAATCACTACTAGCCCTTCCCTAACCACTTTTAGCCCCCTTTAACAATCAATACCACTACTAATCCTGCACTATTACTACCAGTCCTGTGCTATCACTTCCATAAAAGCTAGAACGGAACACCGGCGAGAAAGATACATAATTTACACCTGGAAAATACTAGTGGGACAGCAATTACACATATACTGCACAAGTAGTACTGTTGACACTGGTCCCAAATCTGCACACTGAAATCACTCCCTACGAAAGCAAAAGACTAGGCACACAGTACAACATACCCCCAATGAAAAGGAGGGGTTACCATGAATACAATGAGAAAACACAGTAAGTGTATGGAGCCCAAGACTATTCAACAACCTCCCATCATACTTAATGAGGATTACCAATAAACCCTTGGCTGCCTTCAAGAGGGGGGCTGGACAGATAAATAGTCACTGCCGGATCAGCCGGACTGTGGTTCATACGTTGGACTACATGCGGCCAGCAGTAACAGCCTGGTTGATCAGGTCCTGAACCACAGGGAGGCCTGGTCGAGAACCGGACCGCGGGGAGCGTTGACCCCCGGAACAACCTCCAGGTAGACCAGCCCTCCCCTCACAACCACTACCAGCCACCAAACCACTACAAGCCCCTCCCCCCCTTAACCACAACTACGAGACCTCCCTGACAACCACGTGTCCACCACAGAAACATCTTGTGTTGTAGTAGCCTCGCCGGTCTTGTCCCAGCTTGGGTCTTTTCCAGGTGGTGACCAGACAGTCAGAAACATCATCCACTTCCTTCAAGGGCATATCCATGTCCTGTCCTGCCAACTGACAGGCAGGGTGGAGGGGGAGTCAGGGAGGAGGGAAAGGCAGAGTGGAGGGGAAGGCAGAGTGGAGGGAAAGGCACCGAAGGGAGAGTAGAGGTAGTATGGAAAAAAAATCTATTACAAAAGGGAGAAGGGGGATGGTGAGGGAGGGAGATTAGCGCTTCATCTGAAACCAGTCAGTCTTCTCTGCTAGTATATCACCAGCGACCATCTGCTGACATTCTGTAAGTATGGACTGTGACTATACAAACCGACCTACCTGGAGTCTACCTGGAGGATATTCCGGGGATCAACGCCCCCGCGGCCCGGTCCATGACCAGGCCTCAAGGTGGATCAGGGCATGATCAACCAGGCTGTTACTGTTGGTCGTACGTAGTCCAACGTACGAACCACAGCCCGGCTGATCCGGCACCGACTTTAAGTATCTGTCCAGCTCCCTTTTGAAGACAACCAGGGGTCTATTGGTAATTTCCCTTATGGCTGGTGGGAGGCTGTTGAGCAGTCTTGGGCCCCGGACACTTACTGTGTTTTCTCTTAGTGTAATAATGGCGCCTTTACTTTTCAATGGGGGTATGTTGCATCGCCTGTTGCATCGTAGGGAGTGATTTCTGTGTGCAGATTAGGGCCCAGTCCCTCCAGGATCTTCCAGGTGTAGATTATGATATCTCTCGCCTGCATTTCCGGTCAGTACAAGTCAAGTGCTTCCAGGCGCTCCCAGTAGTTAAAGGGTTTGATGGAACTTATACGTGCAGTAAAGGTTCTCTGTACATTCTCTAGTTCTGCAATTTCACCTGCCTTGAATGGGGATGTTAATGTACAGCAGTATTCCAGCCTAGACAGAATAAGTCATTTAAAAAGGATCATCATTGGCTTAGCATCTCTTGTCTTGAATGTTCTCATTATCCATCCTATCAGTTTCCTAGCAGATGTGATAGTGGCATTGTTGTGGTCCTGGAAGGTGAGGTCTTCGGACATTACCACACCCAGGTCCCTCACATTACTTTTCCGCTCTATTGTGTGATTGGAGTTTGTAGTATACTCAGTTCTAGTTATTATTTCCTCCAGTTTTCCATAACAGAGTGATTGGAATTTGTCTTCATTGATCATATTGTTTTCCGTTGCCCACTGGAAAACTTAGTTTATATCTTCTTAGAGGTTAACCGTGTCCTCAATAGACGACAGCCTCATGGAGATCTTAGTATCGTCTGCAAAGGATGATACGGTGATGTGGGTTACATCTCTATGTCTGATATGAAGATGAGGAACAGGATAGGGGCGAGTACTGTGCCTTGTGGCAGCTTCCGATTTAACTGTTTACCACTACTCTGTGTTCGATTGGTTAGAAAGTTGAAAATCCATCTGCCTACTTTGGCAGTTATCCCTTTAGCACGCATTTTGTGTGCTATTACACCATGATCGCACTTGCCAAAACCTTTAGCCAAATCTGTGTATACTATATCTGCATTTTTTTTCCAGTGCATCCAAGACCATATCATAGTGGTCCAGTAGTTGGGAGAGGCAGGAGCGACCTGCTCTGAACCCATGTTGCCCTGGATTGTGCAATTGTTGGAAGTCGAAGTGGTTTGCTATCCTACTTCTTAGAACTCTTTCAAAGATTATGATGTGGGACGTTAAAGCTATTTGTCTATAGTTCTTAGCTATTGCTTTGCTTCCACCTTTATGGAGTGGGGCTATATTCCTTGTTTTTAGTGACTGGAATCTCACCTGTGTCTATGCTCCTTCTCCATAGCATAGTTAGAGCCCGCGAGAGGTGTTTCTTGCAATTCTTAATGAACACAGAGTTCCGCGAGTCTGGGTCTGGGGCCGAGTGCATGGTCATGTTGTCGATGGTTTTCTCAGTCTAGTGGAGTTAGGTTATGTCAGAAATTTGGCATACATTGACAGGGTGTTGAGGTTCATTCATGAAAAAATTATATGCATTGTCTTTAGACTGATTATTGGTTCGCTGAACACAGTCGTATTGAGATTTCAATACCTTACTCATTTCTTTGTCTGTGTAAGATCCATTATTTGTGAAAATAAGGTTAAGTGTGTTCTCCAGTCTTGTTGGTTCCACTATCTGCTGACTTAGGGTGTATTTATTGCAGAAATTCAGCAGCTCCTGTGTACGACTTTTCATCTGAGCTACCTCCAGGGATTATTTCTGCTACATTATTATTTGAATGTAGCAAATGATGTAGCAGAAATAATCCCTATTTTGTACGTCTTAAATTGAAGTCACCAAGCAGCAAGATGGGGATGGGGCTGGAAGATTTTCCAAACAGCTGTTCTTTGAACTGTTGGGAAGTTGTATCTGGTGGCTTATATACGAGCACAATGACTAAGTTTTGGTTCTTGATTTTTATTGTTAGAACTTCAATTACATCATCTGTGGTGTTCAGTATCTCTGTGCAAATGAGCGACTCTGACACACAGGCCGCCACCTCCCCTCCTTGTTGCCTGTCCTAGCTAATATAACGACCTAGGACCCATCTAATATAAAGACCTAGGTCCCAGCTAATATAAAAACCCAAGTCCTAGCCAATATAAAGACCTAAGTCCTAATAATATAAAGACCTAGATCCTAGCTAATATAAAAACCTAACTAATATCAGTCGGTCTTAACTTGTTAATAATAATGACAAAATTATAAGACCGGGTCGCGCGGGGGCGATGACCCCCGAGACTCCTGGCAACCTCTGGGTAAAGAGCTACTCAGATACACAGTAGTCCACCAAATTCACTCGATCAGAAGTTACAATAATATACGAAGTCTTAACAGTGGCAACACTGGCCCCCGAAGGCCACTGGATATTCAGTAAATGCCCAGGGCAGCACAGTTCTGGTATAGGTGGACATAACTTATGTGCCACACTTGAGTATCGTCCATCAAGACTGATGGACTGATCACATCAACTCCAGGTTGAGGAACTGGTGGTTAACTCAATCTTCCGATCTCCACTATTCTTTGTATTCGACCGAGGACGCCACTGTGTGGCGAAACGTTTCCACAATAAAGATACCCAAGTGTTGCACATGTGTCTAAATTATCAACTTGTTGGTTCTCTTAATCATTTATCTATACAGATTTACAAGCGTCTCCCTCAGAATTACCTGACGCGGGAACAGCACTAAATACATGCAAAACGAGATAGCGCCTCGCCTGCGTCAGTGTGATTGACGTCTCTGATTCACAACCTATGGAAAGACGTCTCTGAAACATCGTGGAAAGACGTCCCTGCGATTCGCTTGTGGAATGACAAGACAGTAAATCTAGTTTTCACCCACTGTGGCTCCCGACCTTGTAAGTTTTAAATTCCCAAAAGTAGGCACGCAAAAACACGGGCCATAATTTGCAGTGTATGATACCGGTAAATACATCCAACATACTGCCCGGAGTCATCATACGTGGGGAATTATACCTACGACTTTAACCGGGAATATTGCCCATCACACTCTTAATATAATTCTAGTGAAACATTCTTGTTAATAAACTGGAAGAAACGTAAACGTATATGTTGTTGATAATTACTGATACCGACACCAGCCCTGGTCGACACCATCACCAGCCTGAACATTAAAATGGTATAAAATACCGACAGGTTGTTAGGTAAGACACATATGCAACAGTAAGGTATCTTTATTTCGAAATAAAGATACCTTACTGTTGCATATGTGTCTTACCTAACAACCTGTCGGTATTTTATACCATTTTAATGTTCAATCTGTCAGACACTGCAACACAAGGGTATCTTGGTACAGACCTACAATCAACTTCTCGAAATAAAGATACCTTACTGTTGCATATGTGTCTTACCTAACAACCATCACCAGCCCTGGACGACAACGTCACCAGTCCTGTACGACACCGTCTAGTTACCAATACACCAGTGTTAAGTGCAACAGGTACACTCACAGTGATAACAGCCCTCAGTCGTACAGGGAGCCAGGTAAGTTTCGTAAGCTATCAGTCCAATGGTATATTGCAGCACTGTAATAGGCGAAAAAATAGATATAGGCTAGATTATCAATAAATCCTGCTAGGTTGGACAACCATACCATGTCCACATAGATATATGCCATGTCCACACTTCACAGACTTCCATGTTAAGTGTAATAACATTTACCATAAACTTCCACGCCATAATTAGCAGTGGAGACAAAGTTCACAGGGAGATGTTTATTCGTCAACTGCAGACACTGGTTCCCCTGAACTGGATCAAAGCTCCAGAGTGATCCCAAATGAACCAGTGGATTAATAATAATCCCGACTAATAAGTGGAATGGTTCTATCTTCAATAATAATCAATCAGGAAGCGCTGAATATCGTCGCTCTTCAACAGGTCACAAAGAGCTCGAGTGAATTTAAATCCATAGAGTGGCAGCACTCTGAACCCCAGGAAGATGGTCCCTTAGTAACCCCCCCCCCCCCATAGCAAGTTGAGAAGTGCTGGGGTGGTGGGTCCTGAAAGGGGGGTCCTGACGGAGGGATCCTGACAGGGGGGGTCCTGACGGGAGGGGGGTTCTGACGTAGGGGGCCCTACAGGGGGGGTCCTGACGGGAGGGGGGTTCTGACGTAGGAAGCCCTACAGGGGAGGGTCCTGACGGGAGGGGGGTTCTGACGTAGGGGTGTGCTTGCACCTCCACCACAACAATGATAATGTTCTAGCTTCCCCTTCCCTAAACATAAATATCTTTAGCTTCCCCTCGAACAAATAAACATTTTAGTCCTCCTCTTCCCCCAACAAACATTTTAGTCCTCCTCTTCCCCCAACAAACATTTTAGTCCCTCACTTCCCCCAACAAACATTTTAGTCCTCTTCCCCCAATGAACATTTTAGTCCCTCACTTCCTCCAACAAACATTTTAGTCCCTCACTTCCCCCAACAAACATTTTAGTCCATCACTTCCCCCAACAAACATTTTAGTCCATCACTTCCCCCAACAAACATTTTAGTCCATCACTTCCCCCAACAAACATTTTAGTCCCTCACTTCCCCCAACAAACATTTTAGTCCATCACTTCCCCCAACAAACATTTTAGTCCCTCACTTCCCCCAACAAACATTTTAGTCCCTCACTTCCCCCAACAAACATTTTAGTCCCTCACTTCCCCCAACAAACATTTTAGTCCCTCACTTCCCCCAACAAACATTTTAGTCCTCCTCTTCCCCCAACAAACATTTTAGTCCCTCACTTCCCCCAACAAACATTTTAGTCCCTCACTTCCCCCAACAAACATTTTAATCCTCCTCTTCCCCCAACAAACATTTTAGTCCCTCACTTCCCCCAACAAACATTTTAGTCCCTCACTTCCCCCAACAAACATTTTAGTCCTCCTCTTCCCCCAACAAACATTTTAGTCCCTCACTTCCCCCAACAAACATTTTAGTCCCTCACTTCCCCCAACAAACATTTTAGTCCATCACTTCCCCCAACAAACATTTTAGTCCCTCACTTCCCCCAACAAACATTTTAGTCCCTCACTTCACCCAACAAACATTTTAGTCCCTCACTTCCCCCAACAAACATTTTAGTCCCTCACTTCCCCCAACAAACATTTTAGTCCCTCACTTCCCCCAACAAACATTTTAGTCCCTCACTTCCCCCAACAAACATTTTAGTCCCTCACTTCCCCCAACAAACATTTTAGTCCCTCACTTCCCCCAACAAACATTTTAGTCCCTCACTTCCCCAACAAACATTTTAGTCCCTCACTTCCCCCAACAAACATTTTAGTCCCTCACTTCCCCAACAAACATTTTAGTCCTCTTCCCCAACAAACATTTTAGTCCTCCTCTTCCCCCAACAAATATTTTAGTCCCTCACTTTCCCCAACAAACATTTTAATCCCTCACTTCCCCAAACAAACGTTTTAGTCCCTTACTTCCCCCAACAAACGTTTAGTCCCTCACTTCCCCCAACAAACATTTCAGTCCTCCCTTTCCCGACAAACATTTAGATTTCCCAATGTACAATAATTCCGTTCCCCCTCCTCTTCAATGTACAAGACTGAGTCCCCTTTAACGTACACTGTTCAGTCCTCTTCAATGTACAATACTGAGTCCCCTTTAACGTACACTGTTCAGTCCTCTTCAATGTACAATACTGAGTCCCCTTTAACGTACACTATTCAGTCCAATGTACACTATTCAGTCCCCATCAATGTACACTATTCAGTCCCCTTCAATGTACACTATTCAGTCCCCTTCAATGTACACTATTCAGTCCCCTTCAATGTACACTATTCAGTCCCCATCAATGTACACTATTCAGTCCCCTTCAATGTACACTACTCAGTCCCCTTCAATGTACACTATTCAGCCCCCTTCAATGTACACTATTCAGCCCCCTTCAATGTACACTATTCAGTCCCCTTCAATGTACACTATTCAGTCCCCTTCAATGTACACTATTCAGTCCCCTTCAATGTACACTATTCAGTCCCCTTCAATGTACACTATTCAGTCCCCATCAATGTACACTATTCAGTCCACTTCAATGTACACTATTCAGTCCCCTTCAATGTACACTATTCAGTCCCCTTCAATGTACACTATTCAGTCCCCTTCAATGTACACTATTCAGTCCCCTTCAATGTACACTATTCAGTCCCCTTCAATGTACACTACTCAGTCCCCTTCAATGTACACTACTCAGTCCCCTTCAATGTACACTACTCAGTCCCCTTCAATGTACACTACTCAGTCCCCTTCAATGTACACTACTCAGTCCCCTTCAATGTACACTACTCAGTCCCCTTCAACGTACACTACTCAGTCCCCTTCAACGTACACTACTCAGTCCCCTTCAACGTACACTACTCAGTCCCCATCAATGTACACTATTCAGTCCCCATCAATGTACACTACTCAGTCCCCATCAATGTACACTATTCAGTCCCCATCAATGTACACTACTCAGTCCCCATCAATGTACACTACTCAGTCCCCATCAATGTACACTATTCAGTCCCCATCAATGTACACTATTCAGTCCCCATCAATGTACACTACTCAGTCCCCATCAATGTACACTACTCAGTCCCCATCAATGTACACTATTCAGTCCCCATCAATGTACACTATTCAGTCCCCATCAATGTACACTATTCAGTCCCCATCAATGTACACTACTCAGTCCCCATCAATGTACACTACTCAGTCCCCATCAATGTACACTATTCAGTCCCCTTCAATGTACACTATTCAGCCCCCATCAATGTACACTATTCAGCCCCCATCAATGTACACTACTCAGTCCCCATCAATGTACACTATTCAGTCCCCATCAATGTACACTATTCAGCCCCCATCAATGTACACTACTCAGTCCCCATCAATGTACACTACTCAGTCCCCATTAATGTACACTATTCAGTCCCCTTCAATGTACACTATTCAGTCCCCTTCAATGTACACTATTCAGCCCCCATCAATGTACACTACTCAGTCCCCATCAATGTACACTATTCAGTCCCCATCAATGTACACTATTCAGCCCCCATCAATGTACACTATTCAGTCCCCTTCAATGTACACTATTCAGCCCCCATCAATGTACACTATTCAGCCCCCATCAATGTACACTATTCAGCCCCCATCAATGTACACTATTCAGCCCCCATCAATGTACACTATTCAGCCCCCATCAATGTACACTATTCAGCCCCCATCAATGTACACTTCCCTCCAATTTAAAATACATTCCAGCCGTTTTAAGTACAATTTCTAAAACCTTTTTCCGGAAATCCCTGACTGAAGCTTTCACGCCAGGCTTCCCCCAGCCCCTGCAAGCCTGTTAGGCTGGCAAAATGGCTTGAAAGCCTTGTATGGAGGCGGGGAAGCCGGCTTCAAAGCCTGGTTTTCTTCTCCCAACACCGTCTTCCACAGAGACCTAAAGCCACATTCAGCACCTGGGGAGGGGAGGGAAGGGGAGGGGGGAGGGAACTGAGGGGAGGGAAAGGGGGGAGGTGAGGGAAATGTTTAGGGCGACATTAGAGGATGGGGGGAGGTGAGATGTTTAGGTCGACACTACGGGGAGGGAAGATGTTTAGGTCGACACTACGGGGAGGGAAGATGTTTAGGTCGACACTGGGGGGAGGGAAGATGTTTAGGTCGACACTGGGGAGAGGGAGGAGGACGACGTTCAGGTCGATCGCAGCAGGAGACAATATTGAGGTCGACCAGAGATCAGCAACCATGACAGTCACCACCACAACCATCACAACCACCATTACATCCATCATTACCATCTCATCACAACCACCATTACCACCATCACAACCATTACCATCACAACCATTACCACCATCACATCCATCATTACCATCTCATCACAACCACCATTACCACCATCACAACCATTACCATCACAACCATTACCACCATCACATCCATCATTACCATCTCATCACAACCACCATTACCATCACATCACAACCATCACAACTATCACAACTATCGCAACCCCTACAGTTCCTATGATCATGGACGCCTTCATCGCCAAGAGTCTCACGTTAGAGCGAGGTCAGACCACTACAAGAGAGAGAGAGAGAGAGAGAGAGAGAGAGAGAGAGAGAGAGAGTCTTCCTTGATGCTGCCTAAACATGAGAGGAGGAAAGAACAAGCAAACCACGTGCATGATTCAGTACTAGTAGCAGTGAAGGTTCAGTCCTCCGTCCGCTGGCTCTCTGATCTTAAGAGACATGACGCCACTTCTCCAGCATGCCAGTACACTGTAACAGCCGCTTAAGACTAGCATACACCCCTCTATCATCAACCTATTTATACAACCTAGAACAAGCACAGCCAAGGTGACCTCCAGAATGTAGAGGCCAGATTAACTCTTACCATGACCCATACCTTTACCTTTTAAGAGTTTCGAGAGTTTCACTACAGTATATGTTGCATACCTTACCTTTGATGAGTTCCGAGTCTTTCTACTCCCGGAGCCCGGCCATGAGCCAGGCTCGTCTGGTGTTTGCCTGATTAACCAGGATGTTATATAACTTGAAGCATTTCCAATACAACTATAAATTTTCCCTTTGAACACTAAGTATATTTGGGTGACACTACCGTGAAGAGTCAGTGTTGATGAGGGTGCTCACTACCCACGAAATCATAACACGATTGTAAACAAATCACAAAACGGATGGGACTTGAACCATGGCACGCCAGTGCGCTAACCACTGGGCCAGATGGTTCTAACAAGATCCATCCAACTGGGTATATTCCTACACACCACTGGGAGGTTAGCACAGGCCATTTATAGTCACAGTGGTGGCTCATGCTAACCTCACTATGGCGTGCAGAAATATACCTAGTTGGATTAACGCACTGGCCTGTGAGTTTAAAATTCCCCTGCCATGGGCTCGATCCCCACCCGGTGTGTGATTTGTTGTGCCCCAGACAGCTGCTGTGCCACACACTATATAACTCTCCACTTAACTTTCCAAAGTAATCAGACATTTTAAATAGGGATAATAAGACAGACTTAACCTACAAAACGTTATAGAAGAGTTTTAATTACACTGCCTTAGACGGTTAACAGCTAATATATATATATATATATATATATATATATATATATATATATATATATATATATATATATATATATATACATATATATATATATAAACACTGATCTCTGGCTGAAGGAGACTGGAACCTACGAACCTTAGGACAAGGTACGCAGTGCTTTACAAATCTACCCACACTGGACCAATACCTTGGCGTGTAGCATGAGCTACACGTTTGATCCAAGGCAGCTGGCTGCCTTGGATCAAACGTGTAGCTCATGCTACACGCCAAGGTATTGGTCCAGTGTGGGTAGATTGGTAAAGCACTGCGTACCTTGTCCTAAGGTTCGTAGGTTCGAGTCTCCTTCAGCCAGAGATCAGTGTTTGTGTATATTTCGCATGCTCTCGCGAATTCCTTGCAAGTGAACCATATACCTTTTGATATACCGCAGCCCGGCCCTGGGCCAGGCTCGTCTGTTGCTTGTCTGGTTAACCAGGCTAGTGCTGCTGGCGGCCCACAATAATGAAACAATTGTACGGTAGTATTTAATCAATAAACTGCGGCTACCCGGAGGATCGAACCCGTGTTGTTTTAGCCCGCCTCGTGGGAAGAGAGCGAAAACTGAGGACGCTCTTAACCACTGGACCATACAACCTTACAAACAATATGAGCCTAGCGAACTAGTCTAGTACACCAAACGGGGAATACAATAAAATCAGGTCTGAGGGAACCACACCACTGCATGTCCTCGCAACATGAAGCAAGCCTAGTTCGCTAGGTTCATGTTGTTTGTGGGGTTGTATGATCCAGGGGTTCAGAGCGCCGTGAGTTTTCGCTCTTCCCACGAGGCGGGCTAAAACAACACGGGTTCGATCCTCCGCCTAGCCGCAGTTTACTGATTAAATACTACCGTACAATTGTTTCATTATTGTGGGCCGCCAGCAGCACTAGCCTGGTTAACCAGACAAGCAACAGACGAGCCTGGCCCAGGGCCGGGCTGCAGTATATCAAAAGGTATACGGTTCACTTGTTAAATTCTAATTAATTGTTTTTAGGAACACGATATTTAATTTTTTTTTTAAACCGGCCTGGTTCCTATCAAAATACATAACAGTGAGGTGCTGGTAGCACCAACAGTCTGGTTGACCAGGACACGCTCCAGGGACGGGTTGGGGAGGGAGATGGGTAGGGGGAGAGGGGAGGGGGTAATCACCAGAAACATCAATAATGAACAAGAGAGTCAGTACATGAACACAAGACTGAAATAGAGACAGGGGAGAACGTGGAGGGAAAGAGAGGGAAAGAGAGGGAGAGAGAGAGAGAGAGAGAGAGAGAGAGAGAGAGAGAGAGAGAGACTCGCAACCTAACCCTGTAAAACCATTGTGTAAAGAGGAGACAATGAGAGAGAGAGAGAGAGACAAGGAGAAAACAAGAGAATAAGAAAATAAGGGGGAGGTGTCTTCTCCATCGCGTTCTCTCTCTCTCTCTCTCTCTGCTGTACAGCCCTTGTGGCTTAGCGCTTCCTTTTGATTATAATAATCTCTCTCTCTCTCTCTCTCTCTCTCTCTCTCTCTCTCTCTCTCTCTCTGCTGTACAGCCCTTGTGGCTTAGCGCTTCCTTTTGATAATAATCTCTCTCTCTCTCTCTCTCTCTCTCTCTCAGGGAGGAAGACTAAGAGGAAGTCGTAAGAGTGTCAAGATCAGACGATATCTAAACACCTTGATAAGTGGAATATAACTATACACTTTAATACAACCATATACACTAACAACCATACACACTAACAACCATACACACTAACAACCATATTCACTAACAACCATACACACTAACAACCATACACACTAACAACCATATACACTAACAACCATACACACTAACAACCATACACACTAACAACCATACACACTAACAACCATATACACTAACAACCATACACACTAACCATATACACTAACAACCATACACACTAACAACCATATACACTAACAACCATACACACTAACAACCATACACACTAACAACCATACACACTAACAACCATACACACTAACAACCATACACACTAACAACCATACACACTAACCATATACACTAACAACCATACACACTAACAACCATATACACTAACAACCATACGCACTAACAACCATACACACTAACAACCATACATACTAACGACCATATACACTAACAACCATACACACTAACAACCATACACACTAACAACCATACACACTAACAACCATACGCACTAACAACCATACACACTAACAACCATACATACTAACAACCATATACACTAACAACCATACACACTAACAACCATATACACTAACACAACCATACACACTAACAACCATACACACTAACAACAATACACACTAACAACCATACGCACTAACAACCATACACACTAACGACCATACATACTAACGACCATATACACTAACAACCATACACACTAACAACCATATACACTAACACAACCATACACACTAACAACCATACACACTAACAACCATACACACTAACAACCATACACACTAACAACCATACACACTAACAACCATACACACTAACAACCATACACACTAACAACCATATACACTAACACAACCATACACACTAACAACCATACACACTAACAACCATACACACTAACAACCATTACCACTAACACAACCATACACACTAACAACCATTACCACTAACACAACCATACACACTAACAACCATTACCACTAACACAACCATACACACTAACAACCATACGCACTAACAACCATTACCACTAACACAACCATACACACTAACAACCATACGCACTAACAACCATTACCACTAACACAACCATACACACTAACAACCATACGCACTAACAACCATTACCACTAACACAACCATACACACTAACAACCATACGCACTAACAACCATTACCACTAACACAACCATACACACTAACAACCATACACACTAACAACCATTACCACTAACACAACCATACACACTAACAACCATTACCACTAACACAACCATACACACTAACAACCATACGCACTAACAACCATTACCACTAACACAACCATACACACTAACAACCATACGCACTAACAACCATTACCACTAACACAACCATACACACTAACAACCATTACCACTAACACAACCATACACATTAATACAACTATACACATTAACACTCGCAAGACAACGATATATCAAAATCATTCAAATAAATCAAGAAAGATTACTCGCAATCGCTACCGGAAGTCAGCGCCCCCGAGCCCGGTCCCAGACCAGGCCGCCTCCTGGTTACTAGCGTGATCGATCAGACTGTTAGTGCCCACCGCCATATATTCCAACCGATGCACCACAACCCGGCTGATCAGGAATTGTTTTTGAGGATTTACTCTGGTCCCTTCTTGAAGACAGCTGGAGGGGGGGGGGTTCTGTTGGTGATAACCCCCTTAATGTATGAAGGAGAAGCTCTGAAGAGTCGCTGTCCCTTAACACTTACTACTTGTCCCTGGAGGTATCCTGCACTGGCTGTCTTCAAGGGACACTCAGCCAGGGATCTGGCTGAGTGACGAAAGTACTGTGTACTGTGACACAGTGTGTGCAGGTTCAACTCTGCTGTGGACTGACAGTCTTAGTTAAAACTTCGCCAGTCTCAGAATTAAATATACATATATTTTATTTCACTTTTACGCCATGACCAGGAAACTAGTTTAGCAGTGGGGTTGATTCACAGCTCCTGGCCCCGCCTCTTCGCTGGTCGCTGCTACACTATGTTGGAGGCGAGATGTTTTAACTGTAACCCTAGGAGGTGAGCACTGTATGGTACAGTGAACATCACTACAGTTGTACACCTGCACACTGTCATAACCCTCCCCCCCTCACCTGAGATATACCTCTAATATACCTCTGATGAATTCAGAGTTTCCTTTTACTCCCGGAGCCCGGCCATAGGCCAGGTTCGTTTGGTTATAGCCTGGTCAACCAAGCTGTTGCTGCTGGCGGCCCGCTAGCCAACATAACCATCACAACCTGCTGATCTGACTGCACGAATGACTGCAGAACCTAACATGAAAAACAAAGGTTCAATAAGAACACTAAGAGATAAAAGACTCGGGGGTGAGAGCAAGACAGTGACACCCCCCACACTGACGTAATACCGCAGGGTGACGCAACCCCCCCACCCCCACAGAGAAGAAGGGAAAGAGGGAGAAAAAGAAGAGGGAGAAGAGGAGAGTGGAAGGATGAGAGGGAGGAGATAGCAGGGATGAGTAGAAGCACAGAGATTAAAAAAAAAAGAGAGGGAGACTATGACATACTGAGAAATAAATCACGATGGAGCGACCAGCAATATTGAGCTGGGATATGAACTGCGCAAGAGGGGAGGGGACGGTGAGGAAAGGGGAGAGGTGGGGGAGGGGCCACAGAGGACGGGGAGTGAGAGGGACACAGAACATAGGGGAGACAGTGACAGCTGAATCAAGATATACTGCACAAGAACGAAACTAATATATCGACATCATTAATTAATATTTAAATGACGGAGGAAGTGACAACCCTTACACTTAGATCCGTCACAGGACACCACCACAACTACCTTATACTCAGATCCGTCACAGGTCACCACCACAACTACCTTACACTCAGATCCGTCACAGGACACCACCACAACTACCTTACACTCAGATCCGTCACAAGAAGAAACAGTCACTACGACAAGATAGGGAACTAGAGTAATGACCTCAAGAATCCCATGCAGAGGTCGTAGTCAACCTGCCACGACCTACACACAATCTCCAACGTAAGTCACACTGTTCGAATTTACTGGGTTATCATAAGTTACATCTACATAATGTAATTGTGTGCACCAGCAAAAACAGCCTGGTTGACCAGGCAAACACTAGACGAGCCTGGGCCATGGCCGGGCTCTGGGAGTAGAAAGACACTCTGAACTCATCAGAGATATATCAAAGGTACATTACATTGTGTCCTCAGTACCATTATAAAACTTTATAAGTAGGTTTGTCTTACCTAAACACAGTCATGCGCCGCATAACGACGTTTCGGTCAACGACGGACAACATATACGACGGTGGTGTAAACAAACCTACTGCGCTGCCAGTCGTATAAAAGTACAGCACATACAATTATGTACAGTACATGATACTTGATAATAAACAACTAAGTTAATAGTTTATGCATTTACTATACTGTACTTTTTATCGTTATTCTAGAGTGTACTCTTTCTACTTATAAAAAACGTTTACTGTAGAACAGTATAGGTTGTTACGCCGGCAGCAGCCTCATACAACTCTTGATTACCAGGTCTCTTGACAGCATCATTTTCCCTTGTGCTTGATTTAATCTCGCGTTTTGTTCATCATGGCCCTTAAGTTATACCATATAGCCTAGGTGTGTAGTAGACTATAAAGTCCAGGTTTGTGTAAGTACACTATGATGTTCGCACAACGGCAAAATCGCCTAACGACACATTTCTCTCAGAACGTATCCCTATCGTTAAGAGACGAATGACAGCACCAACCACCACTAGCAATAACATCAGCAACAACAACGACACCACCACGACCACCGTGGCCGCCACCGTCGTCGCCGCCGCCACGACCACCACTCAGGCTGGCAGTTTATTACACATTCCAGCAGCTAAATTTTAAACTATTTGTATAGAAGATGACAAAGTTTCTAAAGCGACACTTCTCATTCAAGTTCTGGTGCTGGGAGGAGCTGGGAGGTGCTGGGAGGAGCTGGGAGGTGCTAGAAGCTGGGAGTTGCTAGAAGCTGGGAGTTGCTGAGAAATCCTGAGAAATGCAGTGAGGCGAGAGACCAGGAAGAACTGGGGAGACAATGGATGTCTTGGAGACCAGAGAGGAGCTAGGAGACTGTCTCATTGTAAGGCTACGTCTCCTCACTCTCTCCAATAACTTTACTGTCGTCACTCCACCCACTGTCTGCTGCTGCTGGTTGGTGGTGGTTGTTGGTGGTGGTTGTTGTTGTTGTTGGTGGTGGTGGTTGGTGGTGGTGGTTGGTGGTGGTGGTGGTGGTTGGTGGTGGTGGTTGGCGGTGGTGGTGGTGGTGGTGGTTGGCGGTGGTGGTGATGGTGGTGGTGATGGTGAGTGATGGTAATTGGTGGTGGTGATGGTAATTGGTGGTGGTGATGGTGGTGGTGATGGTGAGTGATGGTAATTGGTGGTGGTGATGGTAATTGGTGGTGGTGATTGTGGTTGGTGATGGTAATTGGTGGTGGTGATTGTGGTTGGTGGTGATGCTGAAGGTTGGTGGTGTTGGTGATGGTAGCTAGTGGTGGTGGTGGTTGGCGGTGGTGGTAGCGATGGCAGTGGCTTGAGTTTCATTTCCTGTATCTGGTGTTTACCTTTCCCCTCACTGCCACTTCCCCTCCCATCTTGAAGGAGAGAGACGAGGGGAGACGAGACGCCGCCAACATCGCTCCTCCTACAAACACCCTTACATTATATATATATATATATATATATATATATATATATATATATATATATATATATATATATATATATATATATATATATATATATATATATATATTATTACATAATATGGTACAGAAGATTTAAGAGATACATTATTGATATAAAGGTGGCATATACGGTACATGTTGTTACGTGTGTATCACCGATTATAAGGCGAAAATCTCACCCAGCTCCTCAGAGCTGGGGCGTGTGCCCAAAATACAGCAGGCATTACCCCTTTGAACAGCCGCACTGAGCCGCTGGAACAGAAAACTAGCTGCCCTGGGATCCCTAGTTACCCTGATGAGTCTTTTTCCCAGCTCCTTAAGGAATTTAGATGCACTCTTTCCCCATGAGCCAAGGGTCTCTGAGCCTATGGGAACAAACATATAATGATGGGCAAGTTCTCCATATTTTCTAGACTTTTGGGACTCCCTGAAGCTGGCAGCTGCCCCTCCTTCCTCCCTGGTGTATTGGAGATAGGTATCAGCCAAGGTAGATGCACATGTATAGTCCCACACCACCTGCTTCCCATCTGTCCAGGCTTGAAGGGTGATACCATCTGGACGCTTCTGGCTGCCATCAGATCTGCATAGTTGGGGTGGCTCCCTTACTGCTGGGCATCCAGCTGTTGTGAGGCTCCTATATATATATATATATATATATATATATATATATATATATATATATATATATATATATATATATATATATATATATATATATATGTCGTGCCGAATAGGTAAAACTGGTCAATTAATAAGAACTCATTTAAAGTTAAATCCTTTCTAAAATTTTCTCTTATATATTTAAAGATTTTTTTTTTCATTTATGTTAATAATGATAATTTTGTACCAAAAGACTCTGTAGGAGATGCAACATTCCCCCAATGAAAAGCAGCGGCGCCACGAGTACACTGAGAGAACACAATAAATATCCGGGGCCCTAGACCGTTCAACTGCCTCCCAGCATACACAAGGGAAACTACCAATAGACCCCTGGCTGTCTTCAAGAAGGCTAGGACAGGCACCTTAAGTCAGTACCTGACCAGCCGGGCTGTGGTTCTTACGTCAGTGAGCGTGCGGCCAGCAGTAACAGCCTGGTTGATCAGACCCTGATCCACCAGGTCGTCTGGTCTCAGGCCGAGCCGCGGGGGCGTTGACCCCCGAAACCCTCTCCAGGTATACCCCAGGCATTATAACAAGCGCAATTTAATTTAGCCTAATCCAACTAAACAGATAAGTTTACAATAATTTAATAATAAATAAACACAATGAAATATTTTTTCGTTAGGTTCGGAATGATATTTATGAAATTATTGCATACACAAATTTTCACTTGCCTTATTCGGCAAGAAGAGCGTTGCTATTTAAGTTTTATCTATTCGGCACGACACACACACACACACACACACACACAGGACAGGACAGGACAGGAGAGATAGGGGGGACATGATAACGACATACAAAATACTGAGAGGAATTGACAAGGTGGACAAGGACAGGATGTTCCAGAGATTGGACACAGTAACAAGGGGACACAGTTGGAAGTTGAAGACACAGATGAATCACAGGGATGTTAGGAAGTATTTCTTCAGCCACAGAGTAGTCAGTAAGTGGAATAGTTTGGGAAGCGATGTAGTGGAGGCAGGATTCATACATAGCTTTAAGCAGAAGTATGATAAAGCTCACGGTTCAGGAGCTCGGACTCGACCCCCGCAACCTCTACTAGGCGAGTACAACTAGGTGAGTACACACACGCTAGACAGCCCTATACAATGCTTTTAATTGTGAAGTTACTAGCTCTCGTTCCATGGGTGTTGTACCAGTGTGAGTTTTGTCCCTGGGAGGATATGTTCCCGGGGACAAGTTGTCCTACGCCCGTGGTCCAGTACGCCTCTTGCAGTGCTGCTCTGTTCTCTTACCTGGAGTCACTTCCGGAGGTCACCACCCCCGTGGCCCGCTCACAGACCAGACTTCCTGGCTTCTAGCCTGATCGATCAAGCTGTTGGTGACCGCCGCGCGAAGTTCGATGTATGCACCAAAGCCTTTTCAAGGCAAGCGGAAGTGCAGATCTGGAGAATGTAAAAAGAGAGCGTTCACTGCATGTACCAGCACAAACACCAGAATTACTGGGACCGTTTTAAGTCCCTTGACCTGTACTCTTTGGAATGCAGGCGATTAAGATACTTCATAAATTACACCTGGAAAATTCTTGAGGGAATGGCACCAAATCTGCACACAAATCACTCCCTACGAAAGCAAGACTCGGCATACGATTCAACATACATGAAAAGCAGGGATACCCTGAGTACACTAAGAAAGCACAATAAATGTCAGGAGCCTAAGAGTTCTTTGTCATCGTTGCTCTGCTCTGCAGGTATCCTACACTGCTTGTGTTCAAAAGTAGTGATTTCGGTGTGCATGTTTGGGACCAATCCCTCCAGTACCTTCAAGGTGTAGATTACAACATATATCTGTCTCGCCTACTTTCTAAGAACTATAGTTCTAGGGACTTTCAGTACTACTACACTGTTACTTCTACCACTAGTACCACCATTAATACTAGCAGTAGTACTGCTGATAACATTGCTAATACTAACACCAACACTACCACTTCCTCTTCCAGTCCTGTCTACTGCCAATCGTTCAGAATGGACCGAAAATGGTCACGAGTTTCCTGAGTACGAATTAAGAGTGAACTGTTCCGGCCACGGTACTTCGATTCCTCTCATTCCTTCCTCGGGGACAGTGCTTCGAACTGTGTCGAGCAGGATTAGTCATCCACCATGGTAATTCTTGCTGCACCCTGTGTGGACTGGTCACTAATATCTGGGAAAGAAATAGAGCTTCGTGTTGTACATGGAAGAACAGTAGTTAAACGTAATCTTGTAAGATTATGAAAGATCTGACGCAGCCAATACGGCTCAGAGATGCGTTGCTTCATGTCAGTACCAACACCACCATCACCATTTCTTCCCACTCACTACACAATGTGTGGATATAATACACACACCTGACCCGGTGTACTGATATTATACACACCTGTCATTAAGAATAATGTAAGGTCAGTGCGCCATGGGTACACTGACAGCTCAGCTCAGCAGGCTCATACAGCAGGCTGCCATCCAGCAGGCTACAGACTATCATATAGCAGGCTGCCATCCAGCAGGCTACAGACTATCATACAGCAGGCTGCCATATCATACAGCAGGCTGCCATCCAGCTATCATACAGCAGGCTGCCATCCAGCAGGCTACAGACTATCATACAGCAGGCTGCCATCCAGCAGGCTACAGACTATCATACAGCAGGCTGCCATCCAGCAGGCTACAGACTATCATACAGCAGGCTGCCATCCAGCAGGCTACAGACTATCATACAGCAGGCTGCCATCCAGCAGGCTACAGACTATCATACAGCAGGATGCCATCCAGCAGGCTACAGAATACATGTAGATATTACTAATCAAGCTGGCTGTCTCAACCCAATACTAACCAAGCTGGCTGTCTCAACCCAACACTAACCAAGCTGGCTGTCTCAACCCAACACTAACCAAGCTGACTGTCTCAACCCAACACTAACCAAGCTGACTGTCTCAACCCAACACTAACCAAGCTGGCTGTCTCAACCCAACACTAACCAAGCTGGCTGTCTCAACCCAACACTAACCAAGCTGGCTGTCTCAACCCAACACTAACCAAGCTGGCTGTCTCAACCCAACACTAACCAAGCTGGCTGTCTCAACCCAACACTAACCAAGCTGGCTGTCTCAACCCAACACTAACCAAGCTGACTGTCTCAACCCAACACTAACCAAGCTGGCTGTCTCAACCCAACACTAACCAAGCTGACTGTCTCAACCAAACACTAACCAAGCTGGCTGTCTCAACCCAACACTAACCAAGCTGACTGTCTCAACCCAACACTAACCAAGCTGGCTGTCTCAACCCAACACTAACCAAGCTGGCTGTCTCAACCCAACACTAACCAAGCTGGCTGTCTCAACCCAACACTAACCAAGCTGGCTGTCTCAACCCAACACTAACCAAGCTGGCTGTCTCAACCCAACACTAACCAAGCTGGCTGTCTCAACCCAACACTAACCAAGCTGGCTGTCTCAACCCAACACTAACCAAGCTGGCTGTCTCAACCCAACACTAACCAAGATGGCTGTCTCAACCCAACACTAACCAAGCTGGCTGTCTCAACCCAACACTAACCAAGCTGGCTGTCTCAACCCAACACTAACCAAGCTGACTGTCTCAACCCAACACTAACCAAGCTGACTGTCTCAACCCAACACTAACCAAGCTAACTGTCTCAACCCAACACTAACCAAGCCTATCTGTCTCAACCCAACACTAACCAAGCTGACTGTCTCAACCCAACACTAACCAAGCTGACTGTCTCAACCCAACACTAACCAAGTTGACTGTCTCAACCCAACACTAACCAAGCTGACTGTCTCAACCCAACACTAACCAAGCTGGCTGTCTCAACCCAACACTAACCAAGCTGGCTGTCTCAACCCAACACTAACCAAGCTGGCTGTCTCAACCCAACACTAACCAAGCTGACTGTCTCAACCCAACACTATCCAAGCTGACTGTCTCAACCCAACACTAACCAAGCTGACTGTCTCAACCCAACACTAACTAAGCTGGCTGTCTCAACCCAACACTAACCAAGCTGGCTGTCTCAACCCAACACTAACCAAGCTGACTGTCTCAACCCAACACTAACTAAGCTGACTGTCTCAACCCAACACTAACCAAGCTGACTGTCTCAACCCATCACTAAGCTGGCTGTCTCAACCCAACACTAACCAAGCTGGCTGTCTCAACCCAACACTAACCAAGCTGACTGTCTCAACCCAACACTAACCAAGCTGAATGTCTCAACCCAACACTAACCAAGCTGAATGTCTCAACCCAACACTAACCAAGCTGACTGTCTCAACCCAACACTAACCAAGCTGACTGTCTCAACCCAACACTAACCAAGCTGGCTGTCTCAACCCAACACTAACCAAGCTGACTGTCTCAACCCAACACTAACCAAGCTGGCTGTCTCAACCCAACACTAACCAAGCTGACTGTCTCAACCCAACACTAACCAAGCTGACTGTCTCAACCCAACACTAACCAAGCTGACTGTCTCAACCCAACACTAACCAAGCTGGCTGTCTCAACCCAACACTAACCAAGGTGGCTGTCTCAACCCAACACTAACCAAGCTGACTGTCTCAACCCAACACTAACCAAGCTGGCTGTCTCAACCCAACACTAACCAAGCTGACTGTCTCAACCCAACACTAACCAAGCTGACTGTCTCAACCCAACACTAACCAAGCTGGCTGTCTCAACCCAACACTAACCAAGCTGGCTGTCTCAACCCAACACTAACCAAGCTGAATGTCTCAACCCAACACTAACCAAGCTGACTGTCTCAACCCAACACTAACCAAGCTGGCTGTCTCAACCCAACACTAACCAAGCTGGCTGTCTCAACCCAACACTAACCAAGCTGGCTGTCTCAACCCAACACTAACCAAGCTGACTGTCTCAACCCAACACTATCCAAGCTGACTGTCTCAACCCAACACTAACTAAGCTGGCTGTCTCAACCCAACACTAACTAAGCTGGCTGTCTCAACCCAACACTAACCAAGCTGACTGTCTCAACCCAACACTAACTAAGCTGACTGTCTCAACCCAACACTAACTAAGCTGGCTGTCTCAACCCAACACTAACTAAGCTGGCTGTCTCAACCCAACACTAACCAAGCTGACTGTCTCAACCCAACACTAACCAAGCTGACTGTCTCAACCCAACACTAACCAAGCTGACTGTCTCAACCCAACACTAACTAAGCTGGCTGTCTCAACCCAACACTAACCAAGCTGACTGTCTCAACCCAACACTAACTAAGCTGACTGTCTCAACCCAACACTAACCAAGCTGACTGTCTCAACCCAACACTAACCAAGCTGACTGTCTCAACCCAACACTAACTAAGCTGGCTGTCTCAACCCAACACTAACCAAGCTGACTGTCTCAACCCAACACTAACTAAGCTGACTGTCTCAACCCAACACTAACCAAGCTGACTGTCTCAACCCAACACTAACTAAGCTGACTGTCTCAACCCAACACTAACCAAGCTGGCTGTCTCAACCCAACACTAACCAAGCTGGCTGTCTCAACCCAACACTAACCAAGCTGGCTGTCTCAACCCAACACTAACCAAGCTGAATGTCTCAACCCAACACTAACCAAGCTGACTGTCTCAACCCAACATTAACCAAGCTGGCTGTCTCAACCCAACACTAACCAAGCTGGCTGTCTCAACCCAACACTAACCAAGCTGTCTCAACCCAACACTAACCAAGCTGGCTGTCTCAACCCAACACTAACCAAGCTGACTGTCTCAACCCAACACTAACCAAGCTGGCTGTCTCAACCCAACACTAACCAAGCTGGCTGTCTCAACCCAATGTGTCTCAACCCAACACTAACCAAGCTGGCTGTCTCAACCCAACACTAACTAAGCTGGCTGTCTCAACCCAACACTAACCAAGCTGTCTGTCTCAACCCAACACTAACCAAGCTGGCTGTCTCAACCCAACACTAACCAAGCTGGCTGTCTCAACCCAACACTAACCAAGCTGGCTGTCTCAACCCAACACTAAGCTGACTGTCTCAACCCAACACTAAGCTGACTGTCTCAACCCAACACTAACCAAGCTGGCTGTCTCAACCCAACACTAACCAAGCTGGCTGTCTCAACCCAACACTAACCAAGCTGGCTGTCTCAACCCAACACTAAGCTGACTGTCTCAACCCAACACTAAGCTGACTGTCTCAACCCAACACTAACCAAGCTGACTGTCTCAACCCAACACTAACCAAGCTGACTGTCTCAACCCAACACTAAGCTGACTGTCTCAACCCAACACTAAGCTGACTGTCTCAACCCAACCCTAAGCTGACTGTCTCAATCCAACACTAACCAAGCTGGCAACATATATAACATTATATGACTATTATTATTATTATTATTATTATTATTATTATACTGACAAGCAGCTGTAAACCCCGTGTGGAATATTCAGGGTCTAGATTTGTGGATTAATTTCCTTCATTAAATGCTAGGATCAACTCGGATATTTAGCACTTTCAGCGTTCACTTTCTATCATTATCAAACTCGCACCGTCATTATCAACTTGCTTTATGTCGTGACCAATTAACTTCCACACACGTCATCATTGCTAGGAAAGTAAGAGTCAGATTTTCACATTTCGCAAGCCAGGTTTATAATGCGCGAGTGTCGGCAAATTTACACGAAAGGGAAAATATCCCCATTATTTATGCTGAAAAAAAGTGCTGGTTTCCTAGTCAGGAAAGTTGCGGGGAGAGTGACACGCTGTGGAGCAAAGGACAGACAAATTGATAATATACACCTGTAAGTTATTGGAGAACCAAGTACGAAATGTACACACTACCACAGGAAGGTATTCTAGTGAGATATAGAAGGACGTGGACAATAAACCCAGTGAAGAGGAGGGGCACCCTGGGGTACAATAAGAGAACACTGTGTCAACATCCGTGGTTCAAAACTCATCCAATCAGCGCTACCAGGAAGAACAAGTGTAGAACAGGTATATATGAACAAGTGTAGATGAACAAGTGTAGAAGAACAAGCCTAGAAGACAAAACTGGACCACTACCTCTGCTAAGTGGCTGATCAACCAGGCTGTGATGGGCAGAAGGACCCACGGCCGCCAACACTAACAACCTGGTTGACCAGGCGTGAACAAAACAGAGCCTAATCCCGGGCCAGGTTCCGAAGGTCCGAAAATTTTTCAAACTAATCCCAGGCATATCCCAGGTACATCCCAGGTGCCCTGGCTTACCCCCCCCCTCCTCACCCACTTCAGAATTCTCTTTCAAACTGGTCATAATTTTTTCAATACACATTTCCAAAATTATATTCTTACCTAAAAACTTCTTCCTGCATGTTAAGTTTTTCCCGCCCCCAAATTTACCACATTCAAAACGTGTGTGTGTGTGTGTGTTGTGTATGTGTGTATACTCACCTAGTTGAGGTTGCAGGGGTCGAGTCCTAGCTCCTGGCCCCACCTCTTCACTGATCGCTACTAGGTCACTCTCCCTGAGCCGTGAGCTTTATCATACCTCTGCTTAAAGCTATGTATGGATCCTGCCTCCACTACATCGCTTCCCAAACTATTCCACTTACTGACTACTCTGTGGCTGAAGAAATACTTCCTAACATCCCTGTGATTCATCTGTGTCTTCAGCTTCCAACTGTGTCCCCTTGTTACTGTGTCCAATCTCTGGAACATCCTGTCTTTGTCCACCTTGTCAATTCCTCTCAGTATTTTGTATGTCGTTATCATGTCCCCCCTATCTCTCCTGTCCTCCAGTGTCGTCAGGTTGATTTCCCTTAACCTCTCCTCGTAGGACATACCTCTTAGCTCTGGGACTAGTCTTGTTGCAAACCTTTGCACTTTCTCTAGTTTCTTTACGTGCTTGGCTAGGTGTGGGTTCCAAACTGGTGCCGCATACTCCAATATAAGCCTAACATACACGGTGTACAGGGTCCTGAATGATTCCTTATTAAGATGTCGGAATGCTGTTCTGAGGTTTGCTAGGCGTCCATATGCTGCAGCAGTTATTTGGTTGATGTGCGCTTCAGGAGATGTGCCTGGTGTTATACTCACCCCAAGATCTTTTTCCTTGAGTGAGGTTTGTAGTCTCTGACCCCCTAGACTGTACTCCGTCTGCGGTCTTCTTTGCCCTTCCCCAATCTTCATGACTTTTTATTTGGTGGGATTGAACTCCAGGAGCCAATTGCTGGACCAGGTCTGCAGCCTGTCCAGATCCCTTTGTAGTTCTGCCTGGTCTTCGATCGAATTAGTGTCTGTGTGTTTGCGCGCGCGCGCTCTAACTGACCGGTTTTACATATTCGGTACGAGACACACACAATAAATAAATAAATAAATAAATAAATATATATATATATATATATATATATATATATATATATATATATATATATATATATATATATATATATACATTTTTTCCTAAGTAAAATCAACCTGATTTCGATTTTTTAATTTGTTATTAATTATGATTTTTAAAATGTACATTTCTCTTAAATTTTATTTATAAAATTCTCAATTTTTGTTTCAGTTAATGTTTATATATGGGAGGTGGGGGTGGGGGGGGTGGGGGTGGGAGGGTGGGGAGTGGGGGGGTGGGGGGGGTGCTCAGGCGCCAGTGTTCACAACTTTGATCCGGCTTCAAATTTTGATTTTTCAATATATTTTCATCAGTGTAAATAAGGGAAGAGCAGATTAGATGGAGTGGATCAGGGTAGATGAGGTGGATCAGGGTAGATGGAGTGGATCAGGGTAGATGAGGTGGATCAGGGTAGATGAGGTGGATCAGGGTAGATGAGGTGGATCAGGGTAGATGAGGTGGATCAGGGTAGATGAGGTGGATCAGGGTAGATGAGGTGGATCAGGGTAGATGAGGTGGATCAGGGTAGATGAGGTGGATCAGGGTAGATGAGGTGGATCAGGGTAGATGAGGTGGATCAGGGTAGATGAGGTGGATCAGGGTAGATGAGGTGGATCAGGGTAGATGAGGTGGATCAGGGTAGATGGAGTGGATCAGGGTAGATGAGGTGGATCAGGGTAGATGAGGTGGATCAGGGTAGATGAGGTGGATCAGGGTAGATGAGGTGGATCAGGGTAGATGAGGTGGATCAGGGTAGATGAGGTGGATCAGGGTAGATGACGTGGATCAGGGTAGATGACGTGGATCAGGGTAGATGACGTGGATCAGGGTAGATGAGGTGGATCAGGGTAGATGAGGTGGATCAGGGTAGATGAGGTGGATCAGGGTAGATGGAGTGGATCAGGGTAGATGGAGTGGATCAGGGTAGATGAGGTGGATCAGGGTAGATGAGGTGGATCAGGGTAGATGAGGTGGATCAGGGTAGATGAGGTGGATCAGGGTAGATGGAGTGGATCAGGGTAGATGGAGTGGATCAGGGTAGATGGAGTGGATCAGGGTAGATGAGGTGGATCAGGGTAGATGAGGTGGATCAGGGTAGATGAGGTGGATCAGGGTAGATGAGGTGGATCAGGGTAAATGAGGTGGATCAGGGTAGATGAGGTGGATCAGGGTAGATGAGGTGGATCAGGGTAGATGGGGTGGATCAGGGTAGATGAGGTGGATCAGGGTAGATGGAGTGGATCAGGGTAGATGGGGTGGATCAGGGTAGATGAGGTGGATCAGGGTAGATGGGGTGGATCAGGGTAGATGGAGTGGATCAGGGTAGGAGTGGATCAGGGTAGATGGGGTGGATCAGGGTAGATGGGGTGGATCAGGGTAGATGGAGTGGATCAGTGTAGGAGTGGATCAGGGTAGATGGGTGGATCAGGGTAGATGGGTGGATCAGGGTAGATGGGGTGGATCAGGGTAAATGGAGTGGATCAGGGTAGATGGGGTGGATCAGGGTAGATAAGGTGGATCAGGGTAGGAGTGGATCAGGGTAGATGGGGTGGATCAGGGTAGATGGGGTGGATTAGGGTAGATCAGGGTAGATGCAGTGGATCAGGGTAAATGGAGTGGATCAGGGTAGATGGAGTGGATCAGGGTAGATTGAGTGGATACGGGTAGATGGAGTGGATCAGGGTAGATGGAGTGGATCAGGGTAGATGGAGTGGATGAGGGTAGATGAGACCGCCTCCCTGATGCAGCTTGTTGGTGCAGCAGACGAGCCTGGCCCATGGCCGGGCTCCAGGAGTAGACAGATTATAAACTCACACACACACACAGTATCAATGTGACTAAGAGTCGTCAGTAAAACTTGAGTGTAAACAGTCAAGATAATTTACACTATCGGGAATTTTTTTTTAAAGCAATTCCCGGTAGTGTCCACACCTCGTGGTGATTTATACAAAAATTCTACCTCGATGTATATTCTTTTATATAAATTCAACGACTTTAAAAACCTCTGTTAGTCATGTAAACCACGTTACTAGTCGACAGCAATGTTTAATGTTATTTCACAATTCGAAACACCATTTCTACGTGTTAGGCCTACTTGTAGGCCTAACATTTTTCTTATTTCCCAGTCCTGAATGTTGACTTAACAGTGAAATGGGTTTACTAGGAATACCAAGTCTTGAACATGTATTCACTGGAGCGGAGAGAGAGGTACATGATAATATATATCTGGAAGGTACTCGAGGGCTTGGTCACAAATCTGCACACTGCCATAACAACATACTGGAGTGAGAGATATGGGAGGAAGTGTAAGATAAACCCAGTGAGGAGCAGGGGTGCGGTGGGGACAATAAGGGAACACTGTATCAACATCCGGGGTCCCACATTATTCAACATCTTACTAGAAGATGTCAGAAACACTGCTGGAACAAGTGTAGAAGCCTTCAAGAGGAAACTGGACAAGTATCTCCAACAGGTGCCAGATGAACCAGGCTGTGATGGATATGTGGGGCAGCGGGTCTCCAGGAGCAACAGCTTGGTTGACCAGGCAAGCACCAGACGAGCCTGGCCCACGGCCGGGCTCCGGGAGCAGAGAGAGACTCGAAACTCATCAAAGGTATACATCATCTGGGATGTTAGTACAACTGGTCTTGATATACACATGTCTGGTCTTCCCCCCGTGTTGTTGGTAACGTGGCGTTTCATACGTGGCCCGGGTGAGTGCAACATATTCATTATGAGTCATTGTCATCTCTCTCTCTCTCTCTCTCTGTCCCTGTGTTCTTTCATTAGGTGTCTACGTCTGTTTCTAATATGGTCTCTCTTCGGTCTGGATATGTTGTTGTGGTGTGGGACTGCAGGCAGCTCAGGTCCGTAACGTTGTCTAGTTTCTAATGATGAACTGCACGACTTTGCGTGGGAACACCAGCACTCTTTCAAAGTGTCACTCTTTGGTGGCTGTACTTTCTTCAAGACTGACGGAGTAAACATACTGATTCCAGACTGAGGGACTGATTACCTCAAACTACTCCTATTTTCCTACAGTTCGTCTTTGTATTGAACTGATGAAGCCACTGGCTGCCAAAGCATTTCTTCAATAAATATTCCTAAATGTTGCACATGTGCCTCATTCTTCAACTTGTGGATTTTCTAAACCAATTATTATATCCACGACAGCCTGGTTGATCTGCCATCTGTTTCCTCCTCTCACACTTTGTATACATCAGGTAGGTTCTCCTAGACAGTCTTTGCTTCTTCCTTCTTAATGGTAAATGTGTGTTTGCGTGACCACGACCTGTTCCGTCTCCTAGGACCTGTTTTCTCCGTGGACCGATCATACCTATTCGTGAAACAGCGTACAGCATGCGCCTCGACCACCAGTGTTGACCTTGCTAGACCTGACACACCAGATCCACCAGATGTTAAAACTGAGTGAAAATTGACAAACTAGTGTATTGTTTCTTGTGGTGGGTGTGAGGGGAGAGTGATCCCCCTAGCTGGGTTGTCAGGGGGTTCAGGTTAGAGGAAGGGGTAGGGGAAAGGGGGGTGGATGGCTTGACACCTACATGTTCACCTCATCAAGAATTAACACTCTTCTCTAATGTTGTCATCAATAATGACCCTTCCAGCCAGCCTCCCTCCCCCTCTCCTGTACCTCTTTCTCTCCCTTTCTCTCTCTCTCCATCCCACACACACAGTGGGAAGGGAGGAACTCAATTCTCATTCCTCTATTCCTCTCCGAGGAAAGTTTGACATAAATATACACAAGGCAGACAGGTATACACCGGAAAAGACAGGTATACACGAGGCAGAGAAGTATACACGAGGCAAACAGGTATACACGAGACAGACATGTATATACAGGGAAGACAGGTATAAACGGGGAAGACAGGTATTGTGAGGGAAAAGTTCAATAGATAGGTGTAGCGATATAGTAACAATAGTTTCATTGCCGGCTACTAGTTAAGGTAGGGTAAGTCAAGCTCCCGTTTTTCCCGCCTTTTTTCCCCCTCCCTGAAAGTGATAGTTTGACTGCCGGCTGCTTGTTAAGGTAGGGTCAGTCTAGCTCCGGCTATCCCTTCCCCTCCCTCTTCCCATCCCCCGAAAGGTGACGTGTGGGGCTCTGGTCAAACAGTAAATCACTAGACTCACAGCTCCCAGCTCTACTCTTGGATGACAGTGAGGGTCACCTGTCAATCAACGAGAAGAACAGGAGACGAACTAACGTCCTGGAGACGTCCCATTTTGGATTTAATTACCTGTGCACCTGTATGAAATTGCAGGACATAACCCCTCATCATTGCAGCGGTAAAGAACCTGCTTTCCTGTCATCGGCAGAATACTCAAGGCTCTATCTACTGTGAAGAACTAGCCAGTGGGTCGTAACCAACACCTGCGACCCCCCCCCCCCATCTTCAGCAACGGCTACGATTTCAACAACAGTGTCACCAACACCAGACACTCCTATATATATTAACGTTGAATTAAGTTATCATTTATATTTTTCATTTTTCATTTTCTTTAATGTAGGATTAATATTTCATATTTAGGTGTTTTATATTTTATATTTTCTATATAATAAAGTGTTTATGTTTGTTATTATTTCTTTTTCTATTCACTAATTTTCCTGAGGAGGAGCCAGCCTTGGTAATACTGTCTGAAGTTGTTACAGGGCTGAGTAAGCCTTCACAGGTATACACCGCGAAGACAGGTGTACACGGGGAAGACAGGTATACACCAGGAAGACAGGTATACACCAGGAAGACAGATATACACGAGGCAGACAGGTAAACACAGGGAAGACAGGTATACACCAGGAAGACAGGTATACACTGGGAAGACAGGTATACACGAGGCAGACAGGTATACACCGGGAAAGACAGGTATACACTGGGAAGACAGGTATATGCCGGGAAAGACAGGTATACACCAGGAAGGACAGGTATACACGAGGCAGACAGGTACACACGAGGCAGACAGGTATACATGGGGAAGACAGGTATACATGGGGAAGACAGGTATACACTGGGAAGAGAGGTATACACCGGGAAGACAGGTATACACCAGGAAGATAGGAATACACGGGGAAGACAGGTATACACGGGGAAGACAGGTATACATAGGGAAGACAGGGGTACACGGGGAAGACAGGTGTACACGGGAAAGACAAGTATACATCGGGAAGACAGGTATACACAAGGAAGACAGGTATACATAGGGAAGACAGGTATACATAGGGAAGACAGGTGTACACAGGGAAGACAGGTATGCACCGGGAAAGACAGGTATACATAGGGAAGACAGGTATACACAAGGAAGACAGGTATACATAGGGAAGACAGGTATACATAGGGAAGACAGGTATACACGGGGAAGACAGGTATACACCGGGATAGACAGGTATACACCGGGAAAGACAGGTATACACGGGGCAGACAGGTATATACGAGGCAGACAGGTATACACGGGAAGACAGGTATACACAGGGAAGACAGGTATACACCGGGAAGACAGGTATACATCGGGAAGACTGGTATACACGGGGAAGACAGGTATACACGGGGAAGACAGGAATACACCGGGAAGACAGGAATACACCGGGAAGACAGGAATACACCGGGAAGACAGGAATACACCGGGAAGACAGGTATACACGAGGCAGGTATACACGAGGCAGACAGGTATACACGGGGAAGACAGGTATACACGGGGAAAAAAGGTATACACCGGTAAGACAAGTATGCACCGGGAAGACAGGTATACACCGGGAAGACAGGAATACACCGGGAAGACAGGTATACACGGGGAAGACAGGAATACACGAGGCAGACAGGTATACACAGGGAAGACTGGTATACACACGGATGACAGGTGTACACACGGATGACAGGTGTACACAGGGAAGACAGGTATACACGGGGAAGACAGGTATACACAGGGAAGACAGGTATACACAGGGAAGACAGGAATACACGGGGAAGACAGGTATACAGGGAAGACAGGTATACACCTGGAAGACAGGTATACACCGGGAAGACAGGTATACACGGGGAAGACAGGTATACACGGGGAAGACAGGTATACACGGGGAAGACAGGTATACACGGGAAGACAGGTATACACGAGGCAGACAGGTATACACCGTGAAGACAGGTATACACAGGGAAGACAGGTATACACAGGGAAGACAGGTATACACAGGGAAGACAGGTATACATAGGAAAGACAGGTATACACGAGGCAGACAGGTATACACCGGGAAGACAGGTATACACCGGGAAAGACAGGTATATACCGGGAAAGACAGGTAAACACCGGGAAATACAGGTATACACCGGGAAAGACAGGTATACACAGGGAAGACAGGTATACACGGGGAAGACAGGTATACACGAGGAAGACAGGTATACAAAGGGAAGACAGGTATACACAGGGAAGACAGGTATACACGAGGAAGACAGGTATACACAGGGAAGACAGGTATACACAGGGAAGACAGGTATACACAGGGAAGACAGGTATACACCGGGAAGACAGGTATACACAGGGAAGACAGGTATACACAGGGAAGACAGGTATACACGAGGCAGACAGGTATACACCGGGAATAGGTATACACCGGGAAAGACAGGTAAATACCGGGAAAGACAGGTATACACTGGGAAAGACAGGTATACACCAGGAAGACAGGTATACACGGGGAAGACAGGTATACAAAGGGAAGACAGGTATACACCGGGAAGACAGGTATACACAGGGAAGACAGGTATACACCGGGAAGACAGGTATACACGAGGCAGACAGGTATACACTGGGAAGACAGGTATACACGAGGCAGACAGGTATACACCGGGAAAGACAGGTATACACTGGGAAGACAGGTATGCGCCGGGAAAGACAGGTATACACCAGGAAGGACAGGTATACACGAGGCAGACAGGTACACACGAGGCAGACAGGTATACATGGGGAAGACGGGTATACACGGGGAAGACAGGTATACACAGGGAAGACGGGTATACACCGGGAAGACAGGTATACACTGGCAGAGACAGGTATGCACCCGGAAAGACAACTATACACCGGGAAGACAGGTATACACGGGGAAGACAGGTATACACGGGGAAGACAGGTATACACGGGGAAGACAGGTATATACCGGAAAGACAGGTATACACCTGGAAGACAGGTATACACCGGGAAGACGGGTATACACCGGGAAGACGGCTATACACCGGGAAGACAGGTATACGCAGGAAGACAGGTATACACCGGGAAGACAGGTATACACCGGGAAGACAGGTATACATAGGGAAGACAGGTATACACCGGGAAGACAGGTATACACAGGGAAGACAGGTATACACAGGGAAGACAGGTATACACCGGGAAGACAGGTATACACCGGGAAGACAGGTATACAACTGTATAATACACGAGGTGTTAAGAAACAAGGAAGAACACGGAACAATGAACTCAAACTTGCAGAAATTCAGACCCTCAGTCTCAAACGTAATGAGGGGAGAAGAGAGGGGAAATGATGGGAAGGAGGAGAGAGGGAACGGAGAGGGGAGAGAATGAGGAGAGAGGGAACGGAGAGGGGGGAGAGAATGAGGAGAGGGGGAGAAATTGAGGGGGGACAGACAGAAGGGGAGAAACAGAGGGGAGACAGAAGGCGGAGAGATAATGTAGTTTGAATAAAGAGGAACTAGAGGAATAATGAAGACATATCTGGGAAGATGGAAGAGGAGGGGAAGATGAGAAGAGGAATAGAAGGAAGAGCCGATATCGAAGAGGGAAAGAAAAGAAAATTATAGAGGGGAAGAGAAGATCAGAATTGATGAATGTGAGGGAGGGGAGGGAAAGGAAGGGAAAGGGGAGGGAAAGAAAGGAAGGGTGGAGAACGATAGGGAAAGGAAGGAATGGGGAAGGGAAATGAAGGAATGGTTAAGGGAAGGTGGAGGGGGAACTGACAGTGGAAGGGGAGGGGGAATGCACAGGGGAAGGGAAGGGCGAACTTTAGGGGTGGGGGGAGACCGTTCAATACCAGCCCAAGCTTGAACAAACACTGTCCCCTTCACCCTTAACATGCCTTCCTCCCCTCCCCCACAACATCCTTTCCCTCCTCCCCTGCCTCCCCCCTCCCATCCACACACATTACGACTTAATATAACAAGCATCAGTACATAAAAAAAAAAATTTAACTATCAAAAGACTTTACTAAAATATCGCCAAGGTCCCACCAGGCACCCCGGTAATTCTAAAACCAATATCTCAAGTCAAAAAAAAAAAAAGCTGCAGCCGTAGGTAAGCAGTTATTATTTATGGCTCACATTAAACCAATTCAATACTGAAATTACTGGGATCGCCTCATAGTCCTAGTAATGTTCTTATGTGGAGGAGACATACTTGATAATATATACCTGGAAAGTACTTGAGGGTCTGCTCCCAAAACTTGCACACTGCCATAACAACATACTGGATCACACTGCCATAACAACATACTGGATCACACTGCCATAACAACATACTGGATCACACTGCCATAACATACTGGATCACACTGTCATAACATACTGGATCACACTGCCATAACTTACTGGATCACACTGCCATAACATACTGAATCACACTGCCATAACAACATACTGGATCACACTGCCATAACATACTGGATCACACTGCCATGACATACTGGATCACACTGCCATGACATACTGGATCACACTGCCATAACAGCATACTGGAGTGAGAGATATGGGAGGAAGTGTAAAATAAACCCAGTGAAAAGCAGGGGTGCGGTGGGCACAATAAGAGAAATCTGTATCAACATCCGTGGCCCCAGATTATCCAACATCTTACCAAAAGATATCAGAAACACTGCTGGAACAAGTGTAGAAGTCTTCAAATGGAAATTGGACCAGTATCATCAGGTGCTGGGATCAACCAGGCTGTGAGGGGTATGTGGGGCAGCGGGCCACTAGCAGCAACAGCCTGGTTGACTAGGCTAGTACCAGACGAGCTTGACCCATGGCTGGGCTCCGAGAGTAGAAAACCTCACTTGAAACCCAAAGATATACCAGGCAGCAGCACACAAGTGCCACACCACAGGTGTCACAGAGTGCCACACCACAAATACCAAGAGTACCATGCCACAAGTGCCACACACCTGTCTGTTCTCGGACAGTTGTAGTGCGAGATGTAACACATCTGGCACAGATTTCGAACTTTATGTTAGCCAGGCTGCCCAGCCTGAGTCCAGGCTTCCTTCTTGTCCACCAGGCTGATGTTGCTACCAACCTGCAGGAGGCTGCAGGAGGGGGGAGGCGAGGTTGTAGGAGAGGGAGGTGAGGCTGCAGGAGGGGGAGGCGAAGCTGCAGGAGGGGGAAGCGCGGCAACAAGAGGGGAAGGAGGCGTGGCAACGAGAGGAGTGGTGGCAAGAGGGGAAGGAAGGAGGGGTGGCAACAAGAGGAGGCGTGGTAGCAAGAAGGGAAGGCGTGGCAGCAAGAAGGGAAGGAGGCGTGGCAACAAGAAGGGAAGGAGGCGTGGCAGCAAGAGGGAAAGGAGGCGTGGCAAGAGAGAAAGAAGGCGTGGCAACAAGAGGGGGAAGGAGGCGTGGCAATAAGAGGGGAAGGAGGCGTGTGAAGTATTGGTCAGACTTGAGAGTGTGGGCGTGGGAGAGTGGAAGGGAGGAGGAACATGTCAGTCCACCGTGGTGGTGGTGGATGGTGGTTGTTGGCGGTGGTAGTGGTGGTGGTGGATGGTGGTTGTTGGCGGTGGTAGTGGTGGTGGCGGCGGCGGTTGGTAGTTGTAGTAGTAGTAATAGCAGCTTTAGTAGTAGTAATAGTAGTTGCGGTGGTGGTTGGTTGTTGTTGGTGGTAGTAGTACTGGTGGTGCCTGGTGGTGGTGGTAGTAGTAGTATTGGTGGTGCCTGGTGGTTGTAGTAGTAGTAATGGTGGTGGTGGTGGTAACTGTGACTGGTTGGTGGTCGTAGTATTGGTGGTGGTGGGTGGCTGGGTAGGTGGTTGGTGGTAGTAGAAGCAGTATTGGTGGTGGTGGAGGCTGGTGGTTTAAGTAGTAGTAGTAGTAACAGCAGTAGTAACACACACACACACACACACACGATCAGTGTGTCATTGAAGAGGCGGGGCCAGGAGCTATGAATCGACCCCTGTAACCACAAATAGGTGAGTACACTTGAGGAACAATTTAATCTTTCTACCTGGAGTAGATATCGGGGGTCAACGTCCCCGGAAACCCGGGCCCAGGCCAGCCATCAGGTGAACGGCATGACCCACCAGGCTGTTGCTGCTGGAGGCCCGCTGCCCCACATGCCCATCACAGCCTGGTTGATCTAGCACCTGGTGAGGATACTTGTCCAGTTTCCTCTTGAAGACTTCTACACTTGCTCCAGAACTGTTTCTGATATATTCTGGCAAGATGTTGAATAATCTGGAGCCCCGGATGTTGGTACAATGTTCTCTTTCACTGGGTTTATTTTACACTTCCTCCCATATCTCTCACTCCAGTATGTTGTTATGGCAGTGTGCAGATTTGGGACCAAGTCCTCGAGTACTTTCCAGGTATATATTATCATGTACCTCTCTCTCCTCCGCTACAGTGAGTACATGTTCAAGACTTTAAGGTGTTCCCAGTGTGAGCCATAAATGAGTTCTGTATTTGTTCCACATTTGATATTTCTCCTGCCTTAAACGGGGCCGTCAACACTGACCAATATTCCAAATGAGGGAACACTAGCGATTTGAAGTGTCACCATTGGCATTATTTCCCTTGTCTTGCAGCATGCCAGGGTCTTGGATCATACACAACCAAGCCTTGCAACATCTTGCAGTATGTCAGGGTCTTGGATCATACACAACCAAGCCTTGCAACATCTTGCAGCATGCCAGGGTCTTGGATCATACACAACCAAGCCTTGCAACATCTTGCAGCATGCCAGGGTCTTGGATCATACACAACCAAGCCTTGCAACATCTTGCAGCATGCCAGGGTCTTGGATCATACACAACCAAGCCTTGCAACATCTTGCAGCATGCCAGGGTCTTGGATCATACACAACCAAGCCTTGCAACATCTTGCAGCATGTCAGGGTCTTGGATCATACACAACCAAGCCTTGCAACATCTTGCAGCATGCCAGGGTCTTGGATCATACACAACCAAGCCTTGCAACATCTTGCAGCATGTCAGGGTCTTGGATCATACACAACCAAGCCTTCCAACATCTTGCAGCATGTCAGGGTCTTGGATCATACACAACCAAGCCTTGCAACATCTTGCAGTATGCCAGGGTCTTGGATCTGATTAAATGTTGAGAAATTTAATGAACTTCAAAATATTCGCAACAAAACTGGTACCAATGCTAAGGAACGAAAGAGAGAGAGAGAGAGAGAGAGAGAGAGAGAGAGAGAGAGAGAGAGAGAGAGAGAGAGAGAGAGGCGTGAGGTACTAGACAGGGCCGTGGCGCAATGCTCCTTTGTTGATGAAAAATATAGGTTGGAGGTTAGTGGCAAGCAGAGGTGAGGCGAGTGCGGAGGTGAGGGGAGGGAGGGAAGATGTAAGGTGAGGGGTGAGATGAGGGGAGGGGTAAGGGAAAGGGTAAGGTTAGGGGTGTGGGGAGAGGGGTAAGATGCTGAGGGGAGATGGTTTACATAAACCAGGGCACTACCACTAAATAAATTAGTACACTATATAACTGGAATATCACTATATAAACTAATACACCACTATATAAACAAGGGCACCACTATTACATAAAGTACACCACTAAACTATTACACCACTATATAAACTAGTACACTATATGAACTAGCACACCACCACTATATAAACTAGTACACCACTGCATAAACTAGCAAACCACAATATAAACTAGCACACCACTATATAAACTTGTTCACCACTATATAAACTAGCACACCACTATATAAATTAGCACACCACTGCATGAACTAGCACACCCCTATATAAATTAGTACACTATATAAACTAGTACACTATATAAACTAGTACACCACTATATAAACTAGTACACCACTATATAAACTAGTACACTATATAAACTAGTACACCACTATATAAACTAGTACACCACTATATAAACTAGTACACTATATAAACTAGTACACCACTATATAAACTAGTACACCATTATATAAACTAGTGTTGATGCTCCAACAATGTAACAAGGCCAGGTATAATTAACAAGGAACACGGCTCCTCCTCTAACGAAGTAATGACTAACAAAGGCAGTTGTTAACTGCTCTAATGACTGACTCCGTCACCAGCAAACTTATTAAAGAGGCAATTAGCTTCAAGAGGACGCTCGTTTGATGGACGTGTGAAAGATTATATCACGGGAGGGGGCAAGGGGGGAGAGGGGGATATAAAGAGGGGAGGGTAAAATTAGGGATAAAACTGCAAGGAAAGGGGGAAGGGGAAAATAGAAGGTAGGGGGAAAATTGAGAGGGGAAAATAAAAGGGAGGGGAAAATAGTGGAGGTGGTCCGAGGGACCGCCTCAAAAATTACGTCAAGGGTGATGGACTGATTACATCGTCTCTACAACTCTACTGCTGCTGCCTCCTCTGTACTCGACTGAAGACGACTATTATGCAGGCGAAACGTTTCGGAATCAACATACCTAACCGTTGCACATGTGTCTTATTTATCAAGAAAGCGATAATTTGTATTATATACAAGAAGATACTTGAGGACCAGCTCCTTAACCAACATACAATCACAGCAATTTACTAGCATGAGAAATACCAGACGAAATGTAAACTAAACCCAGTGGCAAGATGGGTTGTTTTAGGCCTAATAAGAATAAACCGAGGTTGGATAATCGCTCTCAGCCTGTAGAATTGTGTAAAAGACCTGCCAACTTCAGTGCTCCAAGACTCTTCAACCTGTTACCAGTAGATATAAGAAATATTGCTCAAACAAACGTGGAAGTCTGTGATGGGTATGTTGGGCAGCGCGCCGCTGCTAACAGCAACAGCCAGGTTAAACATACATTCAAGAAGGCAGGGTTGCGAGGGTATGGAGACTATGAGAAGCGATCAAAGGCCTGTCAGGCGGTCATCCTCAGTGATCAATGTAACTGAAATCGGTGAGGCCAGTCAATACTGTTAAAGAGGGAGGGTCGGTAGCTGCTGACACCACCGATACACACATCACTGGTGCACCACCAGTACACACATCACTTGGGCACCACCAGGACACACATCACCGATGCACCACCAGTACACACATCATTGGTGCACTGGTGATGTGTGTACTGGTGGTGCACCACCAGTTCACAAACATCACTTGTGCACCACCAGTACACACACACACCTGGAGAAACCAGGGGCTTGTACATCAGGGGACATACCAGGTAGTACACCACCAGTGGTACTCACGAAACACAAAGCGAGACAAAACATCCCAAATAGTAATTCCTGCTTCATATTTGCAAATATTCAGGGTTTGAAATCAAATAAAAATGACAAAGTTAGTTATGTCAGTGAGCTCCTGACAGAAGCGAATGCCATGTTCGGAGCATTTACAGAAACACACACAAGGGATGTTTTGGACGGAGATAAAGATAGAAAACTATAACACGTATAGATGTGATAGGATTAATAGGTCACAGGGAGGAGTAGGAATCTATGTAAAGGATACTTTATGTTACACAGAAGTGCTGAACTCGACGAATGATATAGTAGAAATTCTAGGGATTAAAGTTGAAAATAGGAATCTGGTAATTATCCTAGTTTACAAACCACCATCAGCAACTGCTGGGGAATTCACAGATCAGCTAAGGAAGATAGAAAGCTATCTGGATAGGCTAGAAAATCCTACACCAAATATTTTACTCCTTGGAGATTTTAATCTCCCTCATTTAAAATGGAAGATGACGCAACGTAATGTTGTACCAGAAATATCCCCGGGAAGCACCCTGGCTCAACAGGTACATACCAGGAAACTATTGAGGCTTTGTGAAAAGTACTCTTTAAACCAACAGATAATTGATCCCACTAGAAATGAAAATACCTTGGATTTGATATTCACAAACAACAAGGAACTGATCAGAGACATAACAGTTACAAAAACTATATACTCTGATCATAACATAATAAAAGTTCAAACTAGTATTAACTCAGGGTTAGGAAATTGCATCACTAATGTTAGAGACGGGATTTTCAGTAAGCTTAATTTTAACAACCATAGAATTGACTGGGAAAAAATAAACCAAGAGCTATCAGACATACTCTGGGAATCAGACATGAGCGACCTAAATCCCCACCAGTGCCTAGAGAAGCTGAATACAGAAGCATACAAGGTATGTATGAAACATGTACCATTGAGGAAACCCAGAGGAAGATCAGATATAGAGAGAAAGCGAAGGAGATGGTACAGAAGAAAACGGGTTACTGAACTGCTTAAAAACACAAATATGCTACAACAGAGGAAAGATAGACTTAGCAGAGAGATCACTGAATTAGAGCAAAAACTTAGGATGTCATACCTCACAGAAGAAGTACAAAGGGAACAAAAGGCCATACAGGATATTGCAAGAATCCCAAAATATTTCTATTCCTACGAAAAATTCAAGCTAAGAACTACCTGTAGAATTGGACCACTACTGAGAGGAGACTCGTATACTGACGATGAACAGGAAATGAGTGAAATCCTAAAAGAACAGTGTGAGTCGGTGTTCAGCAACCCACTAAATGACAGTAAGGTAGAAAATGCTTTTAACATTTCTGTCATGATCCCATCAGTTCCAGCTGCTTTACCCCCTTTCATTCTACGTAATGCCTCACGCACCTCCCCCACACTCACATCCTGCTCTTCTTCACTCCTAAAAGATGTTATACCTCCCTGGCCAGTGCATGAAATTACCTCCTCCCTTTCTTCGTCGACATTTAAAAGTTCCTCAAAATATTCTCGCCATCTACCCAAAACCTCCATCTCCCCATCTACTAACTCTCCTACTCTGTTTTTAACTGACAAATCCATTCGTTCTCTAGGCTTTAACTTGTTTAACTCCAAAATTTGTTATTATTTTCATTAAAATTTCTTGACAGTGCCTCTCCCACTCTATCATCTGCTCTCCTTTTGCACTCTCTCACCACTCTCTTCACCTTTCTTTTACTCTCCATATACTCTACTCTTCTTAACACTTCTGCTTTGTAAAAACCTCTCATAAGCTAACTTTTTCTCTTTTATCACACCCTTTACTTCATCATTCCACCAATCACTCCTCTTTCTTCCTGCACCCACTCTCCTATAACCACAAACTTCTGCCCCACATTCTAATACTGCATTTTTAAAACTATTCCAACCTTCTTCAATCCCTCCCCCCCCCCACTACTCATACTTGCACCAGCCCACCTTTCTGCCAATAGTTGCTTATATCTCACCCGAACTTCCTCCTCCCTTAGTTTATACACTTTCACCTCCCTCTTACTTGTTGTTGTCATTTTCCTCTTTTCCCATCTACCTCTTACTCTAACTGTAGCTACAACTAAATAATGATCCGATATATCAGTTGCCCCTCTATAAACGTGTACATCCTGGAGCCTACCCATCAACCTTTTATCCACCAATACATAACTTAACAAACTTCTTTCATTATGTGCTACATCATACCTTGTATACTTATTTATCCTCTTCATAAAATATGTATTTTTTATTACCAAACCTCTTTCTACACATAGCTCAATTAAAGGCTCCCCATTTTCATTTATCCCTGGCTCACACCCACCCTACATCCACCACCCACCCTACACCCACCACCCACCCTACACCACCACCCACATACTGCAAACTTGGTTCATATAAATACATCTTGCATATTACTGGCACCAGCAAGAGAAAGGTAAAGTGGAAATCAGTTTTCTTCCGTGGCATACAGAGTGTAGTAGGATACAGACAGGATGTCAGCACAGCATATCTGTGGGACATGTAAAAAAATCCTTGGAAGGAAATTCAGAATCACATGCAACCTATGCTCTTCCAAACACCATATCTCTTGTACTAGACTAAATACAGCCTCAAAAAATGACCTCGAACTAGCAAGGTGCTTCTGGTTGTGCAATAAAGATGTAGAACTTTGGGCAGGTATCAGAAAGGTACTAAGGAGAGCAATAAATGATAAAAATAATCAAGAAAACAAGGATGACCTCTTGGATAGTCTACCAAAAATATATAAAACATGGGAGCAAGAGATAGTGTATCAAAAAATGCAGAATGTCCATACCACAACAGATGACTCGAAACTACCTAGTCACCCACATGGTGCTAAGCCAGACCCATCCCCCAGTCATAGCACTAATACCCACAGTGCTGGTGCTGGCCCAGGCTCCCCCAGTCATAGCACTAATACCCACAGTGCTGGTGCTGACCCAGGCTCCCCCAGTCATAGCACTAATACCCACAGTGCTGGTGCTGGCCCAGGCTCCCCCAGTCATAGCACTAATACCCACAGTGCTGGTGCTGGCCCAGGCTTCCCCAGTCATAGCACTAATACCCACAGTGCTGGTGCTGGCCCAGGCTCCCCCAGTCATAGCACTAATACCCACAGTGCTGGTGCTGGCCCAGGCTCCCCCAGTCATAGCACTAATACCCACAGTGCTGGTGCTGGCCCAGGCTCCCCCAGTCATAGCACTAATACCCACAGTGCTGGTGCTGGCCCAGGCTTCCCCAGTCATAGCACTAATACCAACAGTGCTGGTGCTGGCCTAGGCCCAGCCGCTGACCCAGACCCAGCCCCAGCCCCCAGCCCCAGAGCTGACCCAGACCCAGCCCCCAGCCTTACTGCCAGCCCAGACTCTCCTAGGGACACTACCAAAACCACCACAAAAACAGTAAATATACAACCATCTAAAACCGTAAATATACAACCATCATTGCACAAGACCGTGGCCCACAGTACAGATGTTGGAGAGGAGTCTCCTCCTTCTTCCTCTACTGGGGAAAGTAGATGGAATCCAGGACGGGGTGGCCCTGGCTTGGATACTGAGGATTATAGTGCAGTCCCAGAACCTGCAGAAATTGACAACACACCTCCCAACAATTCTCAACCAAAGGTGAATTTGTGCAAATATTATGCTTGGGGCATCTGTAAGCATGGAATAACAGGGGAAAAAAATGGGACATGCAACTTTGACCATCCCAAAAAATGTAGCGACCTCCTGTCTAAAGGAGTGTGTCGTTCTTCTTCCTGTACTTTCTTTCACCCAAAAATGTGCCACTCCTCGGTCCTCCAGAAGCAGTGTTACAACATCGAGTGCCCTGCATACCACCTAAAAGGGACCAGGAGGCACAGACCCCACAAGACAAACAATAGTAGCTACGACAACCCAACTCCAGGTGATTTTTTAGTGGCAGGAAACGAAAAAAGAAAATGGAAGGAAATAACAAAAATAGTCCACCACCTTGGAGCCTTGTTGGACTGGAGGCGCAGCCAGTGGCCACCCATGGCCCTCCAGAATTACAACTACTGATGCCAAAAACAAAATCCCCCCAACAAACACAGAATACAACCTCGTTCATATTTGCTAATATACAGGGCCTTAAGCCATCCACCAACAACAAAATACCTTTTATCAGTGGACTTCTAGAGGAGTCTAATGCAATGTTTGCAGCCTTCACAGAGACTCACACAAAAGATCACTTTGACAGTGAAATATGGATAAGTGGTTACAACCTTTATAGATGCAACAGAAAAAACAGGCAACAAGGGGGGGTTGGCCTGTATGTCAAAGAGTCCCTTATCTGCACGGAGTTGCTGAACACCACAAATGAGGTAGTTGAAGTTCTATCAATAAAGATCGAGAACCAAAACCTAGTCATTGTGGTTGTATACAAGCCACCAGATACAACCTCCCAACAGTTCAAGGAACAGCTACTGAAAATCAATTACTGTTTGGAAAACCTTCCAGCTCCATCCCCAAACATCTTACTGCTTGGTGATTTCAACCTAAGGCATACAAAATGGAAGAATGTAGCAAATAATGTTATAGCTGAAACAATCCCCGGAGGTAGCGCAGATGAAAGGTCACACACACATGAGCTACTAAGTCTCTGCGAAAAACACACCTTAAGCCAGCAGATAGTGGAGCCAACAAGACTAGAAAACACACTTGACCTTATCTTCACAAATAATGAGGACCTGATAAGAGACATAAGAATATCAAAAACAACTAATTCCGATCACAATCTAATTGAAGTCCAGACGTACATGCATAGGGGTCCTGATCAGCAGAATGCATGTACCTGTGAAGGTGTCTTCACAAAATACAACTTCAACAACAAGAACATCAACTGGGATCAGGTAAACCATGTCCTAAACGAAACATGTTGGGAAGATGTCTTAAATGACATGGATCCAAACCAGTGCCTTGAAAGGATCAACTTCCTGGTAGCTGAAGCATGTTCTAGGCATATTCCCCTAAGAAAGAAGAAGAGCAGGAGTAAACTGGAGAGAAAAAGACGCTCCCTCTACAGAAGACGACGAAGAGTCACTGAGCTCCTCAGGAGTGCTAGAATATCTGATACACGAAAGGAGGCGCTGACCAGGGAAGTGGAACTATCGAACTTAAGCTAAATGACTCTTACAGGAACCAATAGAGGCAGGAGGAGCTTAAAGCTATTAGTGAAATTGAAAGAAATTCAAAATATTTCTTTTCATATGCCAAAAACAAGGCAAATACCACATCTAGTATCAGGCCCTTACTCAGACAGGATGGGACTTACACAGATGACAACAAGGAAATGAGTGAAATAATTGAAATCCCAGTACGACTCTGTGTTTAGTGAACCACTAATTGGTCTGAGGATCGACGACCCAAATGATTTCTTCATGAATGAGCCTCAAAGCTCCATAAATGTATGCCAGATTTCCGACATTACCCTAACTCCGATAGATTTCTTAAAAGCCATTGACAACATGCCTATGCACTCAGCCCCGGTCCCAGACTCGTGGAACTCTGTTTTCATTAAGAACTGCAAGAAACCCCTCTCGCGTGCCCTAAGTACACTATGGAGGAAGAGCTTGGACATGGGTGAAATTCCACAGTCACTTAAAACAACGGATATAGCCCCACTCCATAAAGGTGGCAGCAAAGCATTAGCTAAGAACTATAGACCAATAGCTCTGACGTCCCACATCATAAAAATCTTTGAAAGAGTGCTAAGAAGCAGGATTGCAAATCACCTGGATTCCAAAAATCTGCACAATCCAGGGCAACATGGGTTCAGGGCAGGTCGCTCCTGCTTCTCACAACTACTGGATCACTATGACATGGCCTTGGATGCACTGGAAGAAAATCAGAATGCAGATGTAATATACACAGACTTTGCAAAAGCATTTGACAAATGCAATCATGGCGTAATAGCCCATAAAATACGTGCTAAAGGAATAACTGGGAAAGTGGGGAGATGGATCTTCAACTTCCTAACAAATCGAACACAAATAGTGGTCAACAGAGTTAAATCGGAGGCTGCCATAGTGAAGAGCTCTGTTCCACAAGGCACAGTACTCGCCCCCATCTTATTCCTTATCCTCATATCAGACATAAACAGAGATATACACCACAGCACCGTATCATCCGCTAGGATCTGCATGAGGCTGTCATCTGCTGAGGACGCGGTTAACCTCCAAGAAGATATAAACAAAGTTTTCCAGTGGGCAACGGTAAACAATATGATGTTCAATGAGGACAAATTCCAACTACTCCGTTATGGAAAACTGGAGGAGATAATAACTAGAACAGAGTATACTACTGACTCCGGCCATACAATAGAGCGGAAAAATAATGGGAGTAGTAATGGCTGAGGATCTCACTTTCAAGGATCACAACAGTGCCACGATCGCACATGCAAAGAAAATGATAGGATGGATAATGAGAACTTTCAAAACGAGAGATGCCAAGCCCATGATGATCCTTTTCAAATCACTTGTTCTCTCTAGGCTGGAATACTGCTGTACATTAACATCTCCATTCAAAGCAGGTGAAATCGCAGATCTAGAGTGTGTACAGAGATCCTTTACTGCACGTATAAGTTCTGTCAAGCACCTTAACTACTGGGAACGCTTGGAAGCACTTGACTTGTACTCGTTGGAACGCAGGAGGGAGAGATATATCTTGGAAGGAATGGTCCCAAATTTGCACACAGAAATCACTCCCTACGAAAGTAAAAGACTGGGCAGGCGATGCAAAATGCCCCCAATAAAAAGTAGGGGCGCCATTGGTACACTAAGGGAAAACACCATAAGTGTCCGGGGCCCAAAACTGTTCAACAGCCTCCCATCAAGCATTAGGGGAATTGCCAATAAACCCCCGGCTGCCTTTGAGAGAGAGCTGGACAGATACCTAAAGTCAGTGCCGGATCAGCCGGGCTGTGGCTCGTACGTTGGAGTGCGTGCGGCCAGCAGTAACAGCCTAGTTGATCAGGCCCTGATCCATCGGGAGGCCTGGTCATGGACCGGGCCGCGGGGGCGTTGATCCCCGGAATAACCTCCAGGTAACCCCAAATTTACCTACTACTCCCTCCACAACATTTTTGTCCACTTTAGCATTGAAATCCCCAACCACCATTACTCTCACACTTGGTTCAAAACTCCCCACGCATTCACTCAACATTTCCCAAAATCTCTCTCTCTCCTCTACACTTCTCTCTTCTCCAGGTGCATATACGCTTACTATAACCCACTTTTCACATCCAACCTTTATTTTACTCCACATAATCCATGAATTAATACATTTTTAGTCCCTCTTTTCCTGCCATAGCTTATCCTTCAACATTATTACTACTCCTTCTTTAGCTCTAACTCTATTAGAAACCCCTGACCTAATCCCATTGATTCCTCTCCACTGAAACTCTCCTATCCCCTTCAGCTTTGTTTCACTTAAAGCCAGGACATCCAGCTTCTTCTCATTCATAACATCCACAATCATCTTCTTATCATTCGCACAACATCCACGCACATTCAGACTTCCCACTTTGGCAATTTTGTTATTCTTTTTAGTAATTTATTACAGGAAAAGGGGTTACTAGCCCATTGTTCCCGGCATTTTAGTTGACTTTTACAACACGCATGGCTTACGGAGGAAAGATTCTTATTCCACTTCCCCATGGATATAAAAGGAAAAGTAATAAGACCAAGAACTATTAAGATAAAATCAAAGAAAACTCAGATGAGTATGTATAAATAAACATGTACATGTATGTGTAGTGTGACTTAAGTAGAAGTAGCAAGACGTACCTGTAATCTTGCATATTTATGAGACAGACAAAAGACACCAGCAATCCTACCATCATGTAAAACAATTACAGGCTTTCGTTTTACACTCACTTAGCAGGACGGTAGTACCTCCCTGGGTGGTTGCTGTCTACCAACCTACTACCTACAATATATATATATATATATATATATATATATATATATATATATATATATATATATATATATATATATATATACTCATATTCATTCTAAGAAAAACAGAAGGCTCTCTCTCTCCTACACGAAAGACGCGGAGACCTGGAGAGAGTACTGACGGTCAATGTCCTCACGGTCCGGTCCCAAACCCGGTCTCTCAATGGATGAACTAATCAACCAGGCTGTTGGTGCTAGCCACACGAAATCCTGGCTGATGAGGGACTGACAAGTCAGGTGTTGGTTGGTAATTCCACACACATTTTTCTGATAAATAAAAAATACTTAGTGGAGTTTAAAAATAAAGTTTGATGTGCAGAATAACACAGATATTTGTTTATGTTAATATAAATAATTATGCTATTATTATTTTCATATTTTTTTTATCTTGTGCACAAGATGTATATTTTTTGCTGATATCAGAAAAAAAAGCTTATTTTCTGCAGGACTGCCGACAGCAAATTATGTTTGTATACTGTACAGTTATGGAGGAGCTGCTGTCACTGCTGTCTGGAAGCTGTTTTCACTTTTGAGAGATTTTTCTTGTATATCTTAACACATAGCTGGCGGTGAGTCAGTGTGTGTGTACCGGTGTTATTGTGGGTTCTGTCTGGCAAGCATCGTAGTTGCAAAGTGTTTAGTTTTCTTGTGGATTCTTGCAGGAGGTTCTTGTCATGGTACCTTGTTGTCCAGACCTTGGCTCTAAGAGATACTCTAAACTGCTGGTTACCTGTACATTGTCACAGTCAGTGCACATGGGAATTACACTGCCTAGCATTATAAATAGAGCTTTATTAGGATTTTGAGACCTTCGCGTGTCCACTTTAATAGTGTTTAAAGGTAGCTACTGTTGTTGCTTGTTTGTTCTCGTGTGTTAAGGTTTATTATGCTAGTGTCACAACGTTGCATCAGTCTCGGAGGGGACATTCACACCGTTATGGAAGTATCATTATCATTTACATGTATAATTTGTATATACTTTATTCATACGTGTTCCCACACAGTGTACAAAATTAAAATAGTCATTAACATGTAAACAAGTGTAAACATTTTTACATGTAAATAACTGTAAATATTATCTTGGATTGAGCTATTAGGGGATTATTAATTAAATTAGCGTGTTTTACACTCCTGAAAGCGCTATTAAATTGTCACTGTTTTATGGTAAGTATTTCCGCTAGAACAAAATAAAAAGTTTCAAGTAATTTATTGATATATGATATTTCTCTGTCGTTGATATCTTTTATATACGCGTTTACTGATAATAAGAAAAGTTCAGGTTCATATCTTTGACGGTAAAATTACCAGAGAAGACGCAGACATCAACAGTCTTATTACGACTTACATACAGGTCTGTCATTGTGAATCCCTGTTATCCCTTGCAATGGCACGGGTATAAATTACGTAATACCCCTTTATGTATGAAGGAAGGGTAGTGAAAAGTCTGGTTCCAATAATACCTACCAAGTTACCCTCCCCCCCATGTGTACTCACTGAATCCCGTCTGTCAAGCCTGTTACCTTCATGGAGGAATAAGTTGTGTGTGCAGATGTGCCATCAGTCCCTCTAGAATTTTCCAGGTGCAGATTATAATGCACCTCTTTCGCCTACATTCCAAGAAGTACAGGTTGAGGGACTTAAAATGTTTCCAGTAATTTAGGTGCTTGACTGAATATATGCGAACAGTGAAAGTTCTCTGCACATTCTCCAGGTCTGCAATTTCACCCATTTTTGTACAACGCTGTTAGAGTACAGCAGTACACCAGCCTAGAGAGAACAAGTGACTTGAAGGGTCATCACTGCCTTGGTATCTCTTAGAAGGTTGCTGTTGTCCCGTCTATCATTTTCTTTGCAGTTGTGATAGTGGTATTGTTGTGATCCTTCAAGGTGAAATCTTCTGACATAATCACTCTGATCACTCATAATCACATCTGATATTCTCATATCAAACATATACAGAGATGTAAACCACAGTCCTGTGTCATCTTCTGCAGACGATACTAGGATCTGCATGAGAGTGTCATCCATTGAGGACACTGTTAACCTCCAAGAAGATATAAACCAAGTTTTCCAATGGGCAACAGAGAACAATATGTTCAATGAAGACAAATTCCAACTACTCCGTTATGGAAAACTGGAGGAAATAATAACTAGGACTGAGTATACTACAAACTCCAATCACACAATAGAGAGGAAAAGTAATGTGAGAGACCTGGGTGTGGTAATGTCCGAAGACCTCACCTTCAAGGATCACAACAATGCCACTATCACATCTGCGAGGAAACTGATAGGATGGATAATGAGAACATTCAAGACAAGAATAACAAAAAAAGGCACAATACCGTGACTGGAACGATACATAAATAACCCGCACATAGAAGAGAGGAGCTTACGACGACGTTTCGGTCCGACTTGGACCATTTACAAAGTCATACTAACGAGAAGTATGTGTATTCAAGACAAGAGATGCTAAGAAAATGATGATCCTTTTTAAATCACTTGTTCTCTCTAGGCTGGAATACTGCTGTACATTAACATCACCATTCAAGGCAGGTGAAATTACAGAACTAGAGAATGTACAGAGAACCTTTACTGCACGTATAAGTTCCATCAAACCCCTTAACTACTGGGAACGCCTGGAAGCACTTGACTTGTACTCACTGGAGCGCAGGCGAGAGAGATATATCATAATCTACACCTGAAGATTCTGGAGGGACTGGTCCCTAATATGCACACAGCAATCACACCATACGAAAGCAAAAGACTTGGCAGGCGATGCAACATACCCCCAGTGATAAGTAGGGGCGTCACTGGTACACTAAGAGAAAGCGCAATAATTGTCTGGGGCCCAAGACTGTTCAACAGCCTCCCACCAGCTATAAGGGACATTACTGGTAGACCCCTGGTTGTCTTCAAGAGGGAGCTGGACAGATACCTAAAGACGGTGCCGGATCAGCCGGGCTGTGGTTCCTACGTTGGATTGCGTGCGGTCAGCAATAACAGCCTCGTTGATCAAGTCCTGATCCATCAGGCGGCCTGGTCATGGACCGGACCGCGGGGGCGTTGATCCCCAGAATACCCTCCAGGTAGACTCCAGGTAGGTCTCCCATATTAGTCTTGCGCTCTAGCTAGTGATTCGAGTTTGTTTTATATCCTGTTCCTGTATATTTCCTTTTAAGTGTTCCCAAACGGGTACCTGAAACTTCTCCTCATTGGACGACGTTCCACCATTCCATAGGAAAACCCTGAAGGGTACCTGAAGGATGCTTCCGGGAATCAATGCCTCCACGGCCCGGTCCAGGTCTCCTTGTGGTTCAAGACCTGATAAACCAGGCTGTTACTGCTAGCCGCACACAGTCCAATGTACGAACCACAGGCCGGCTGGCCAGGCAAGGATTTGAGAAACTTGTCCAGTTCCTTCTTGAAGACAGCAAAGGTTAAATTTCCTTTTTGCACAGGAGACGGTGAAGAGTCGGTGATCTCTGACACTCAACGAGTTTAGATAAATAGTTCAGAGAACCGACAAGTTGACAAATTAGACATGTGCAACTCTTGGATATCTTCATTAAGGAAACGTTTCGCCACACAGTGACTTCATCAGTCCTATACAAAGAAGAATGGTGAAGATCAGAAAAAGTTTGAAGTAATCAGTCCCTCAAGATTGATGGACTGATTACACCGACTCCAGGCTGAGGGACTGATTACCTCAAACTCCTGATCTTCACCATTCTTTGTACAGAACTGATGAAGCCACTGTGTGGCGAAACGTTTTCTTAATAAAGATACAAAAGTGTTGCACATGTGTGTACTCGTCTCGCCCCTGCTCTTGTTAGAGGTATGTTACACTGCCAGGTTTCTTGTTTTCACACGAAGTGATTCCGTTGTACAGGTTTAGGACAAGTCCCGCCGAGATTTTCCAGATGTATATTACGAAGTTATTCCAGCAGGAACAATAGTGAAGCTAGTGTTGTTATTGCTCTGAACTATGATTACTCTCACCGTAGTAAACGGAAAACATCCAGGAAGGTGCCGCCCCGCCCGCCATGCCAGTGAATCTGAAGCCTCTTAAAATGTTTTGCACTGTAGCAGGATTGCTAGTCTTTTCTGACTAATGAAGGCGGAAGATGGAAACATCAATAGTCACACCAGTGTGACTTTGTAAATGGTCCAAGACGGACCGAAACATCGTGGTAAGCTTCTATGTGCGGGTTATTTGTGTATTGAACATCAAAATGGTATACAATACCGACAGGTTGTTAGGTAAGACACATATGCAACAGTTAGACAACTTTATTCCGAAACGTTTCGCCTACACAGTAGGCTTCTTCAGTCGAATACAGAAAGTAGGCAGGAACAGAAGAGATGTGAAGAGGGTGATGGACTGATTACATCGTCTTCACATCTCTACTGTTCCTGCCTACTTTCTGTATTCGACTGAAGAAGCCTACTGTGTAGGCGAAACGTTTCGGAATAAAGTTGTCTAACTGTTGCATATTTGTGTATTGTTCTAGTCACGGTATTGTGCGTTTTTGTTCTTTATCACTACGCTATTTTGTATGTTAATTATACTGTGGGAAAACCTGTAGTGTTCGGCTACATTTTTGTGTATGATAGTTACACGGTGGTGCAGAAGCTGTGTCTCCCCGTCATATTCCATCACAGAAAATGGGTTGCACACACGAAGTCATGAAATGTGTCAGCCTGAGCTGGGAGACTTCGGTAGTGTCAGCCTGAGCTGGGAGACTTCGGTAGTGTCAGCCTGAGCTGGGAGACTTCGGTAGTGACAGCCTGAGCTGGGAGACTTCGGTAGTGTCAGCCTGAGCTGGGAGACTTCGGTAGTGTCAGCCTGAGCTGGGAGACTTCTGTAGTGTCAGCCTGAGCTGGGAGACTTCGGTAGTGTCAGCCTGAGCTGGGAGACTTCGGTAGTGTCAGCCTGAGCTGGGAGACTTCGGTAGTGTCAGCCTGAGCTGGGAGACTTCGGTAGTGTCAGCCTGAGCTGGGAGACTTCGGTAGTGTCAGCCTGAGCTGGGAGACTTCGGTAGTGTCAGCCTGAGCTGGGAGACTTCGGTAGTGTCAGCCTGAGCTGGGAGACTTCAGCAGGGTGATGAGGATATCGTCAAACATTCCACTGCGGGTACGGTAGTTACTACAGCTTCAAAGATTGCTACCCACAGCGCCTCAAGTTCCTGGAAAGTGAGGCAATACAAAAATGGAAGAGTGAGAGAGGGAAGGAGTGTGAGGCGGTGTGGGGGGAAAGGAAGGGGGGAGAGAAAAGATGGGAAAGGCAGACGTGGCTTCGCAGGCGCTCTCGCAGGCGCGCTAAACCTGGACGAAGCGATAAGAGCAGGACTGGAGGCCACACACTAGCATTCTCAGGGGTGAGAAAGGCGTGTGTTACCTGTGCCTGGAGTGCAAGATAAGGTAAGGAGCTCAATACCGGCGCCTCCAGAGCTGACGTAAAGATGTATGACTGGAGTAGGTCACAAGGCAGGGGATCCGAGGCTCAGTCCTTCCAGAGAGCTTTCAATCTCTTTCCAACACGCCCAGCTGATACATCTGTCAGTGGTTCCGGAGATCATCGCCCCCACGGCTGGGTTTTAGAGCTGGCTTCCGAAAATTTGCTGGAAACGTGATAGAAATAAGAACTATTAAGAATGATGTATTGCGTACTGATACCTAGGGTCGATTTCCACGATGTCAGAGCCGTGTTGGACTGGCAACATGGGTGAGCTGGTCTGTGTTCAGGAGTTGTTTATTTATACTGAGTTACTTAACACCACAAAGGATATAGTCAAGTTTTGGCAGCAATAAAACTGAAGATGAGAATCTAGTTATTGTGTTTTTTTTTTTTTTACAAACCACTAACCACAATATACAAATAACCCGCACATAGGAGAGAAGTTTACGACGACGTTTCGGTCCGATTTGGAGCAAAGTGACTTTGTAAATGACTTTTTTGTTCTTGGTTCACTAACCACAAGCTCCCAGCAGCTCAAAGACCAGCTACTGAAAGTCTCAAAATCTTTGAAACCTGGCTCAAACATCCTCTGGGTTTTTTTCAAGACCGATAAAACCTAAGAATGCAATAGAAAAGAAAATCTCAGAATGAATCCTGGATAAAGCGCTACACACACACACACACACACACACACACACACACACACACACACACACACACACACACACACACACACACACACACACACACACACAAATTATTAAGACATAATGACTTAAGCCAGCAAGATAATGGAACCCAGGAGACTATAAAGCACCCTGCAACTTTTATTTACAAATACTGAACCTCTAGCAAGGAACGCAACGGTACTGAAATATGTTGGGAAGACAATACAAGTAACGTGAATTTTAACCAGTGTCTTGAGAGCAGCAACTCAGTGCCACTCGACTTGTGCTCCAGCCTCATTCCGTTAATGAAGAGAAAATAAGAGAGAGTGCGAGCAAAACGCTATTAATGAAATTGAAAGAAGCCTCCCCACCCAAAAGAAGAGATTTATCGTATGTAAAATCCAGAAGCAACATCACATCTAGTATTGAGTTCTTGCTTTAAGGAGATAGTACTGATGATAGCAAAAATAAGGACATAAGAAAGAAGAATGAAAATTAGACGCATGTGCAACATCTGGGTATCTTTACTGTAGACGTTTCGCCAACCAGTGACTTTATCAATACAAATTCAAGGACATAATTTGAAGACAGAACTATATACAAAAGATGAGGTATGCAAATAACCCGCACATAAAAGAGAGAAGCTTACGACGACGTTTCGGTCCGCTTGGACCATTGACAAAGTCAGTGTGACTTTGTCAATGGTCCAAGTCGGACCGAAACGTCGTCGCAAGCTTCTCTCTTTTATGTGCGGGTTATTTGTGTATCGTTCCAGTCACGGTATTGTGCCTTTTTTGTTATTTAAAGATGAGGTAATCAGTCCCTCAGTCAGCTTTCTTGCCTGTGATCCAGAATCTTGGAAATAAATGGTATAAAATACCGACACAATGGAAAAATAAACACAGAAGCAGTATAATATGATCCTTGGAGTCGGTGGTCTTCACCAGCACCAAGACTGAGGGACTGATTACCTCATATTTTGTATATAGTTTTACTGTCTTCCAATTATGTCCTTGAATTTGTATTAATAAAGCCACTCGATACACCTTTGAAGAGTTTCAAGAGTTTCTCTACTAAGCCCGGCTATGGGCCAGGCTCGTCCGGTTCTTGCCCGGTCAACCAGGCTGTTGCTGCTGGAGGCCCACTGCCCCACAGCCAGGATGGCTAAACGTCTACAATAAAGATACCCAGATGTTGCACGCTTGTCTAATTTTCATCTTGTCGGTATTATATACCATTCATGTACAAGAAAGAAGGAACACTGCAGCAGGTCTACTGGTCCATGCAAGGCAGGTCCATCACACCCACTTTTTTTCCTGTCCAACCTAGTTTTAAATTTAGTTATGCAAAGTCCTCGCTTGAACGACTACTTGGAAGCAAGACTGCCCAGCACATGGAATAACTGCAGAACCCAGGGCAGCATGGGTAACCCAGGGCAGCATGGGTAACCCAGGGCAGCATGGGTAACCCAGGGCAGCATGGGTAACCCAGGGCAGCATGGGTAACCCAGGGCAGCATGGGTAACCCAGGGCAGCATGGGTAACCCAGGGCAGCATGGGTAACCCAGGGCAGCATGGGTAACCCAGGGCAGCATGGGTAACCCAGGGCAGCATGGGTAACCCAGGGCAGCATGGGTAACCCAGGGCAGCATGGGTTTACCGCAGGTCGCTCCTGCCTCTCAACTGCTGGACCACAACTTGCTCCTCAGTGCACTCTACAATACGTAACGTCCACATGCAATCTACACATTTTTTTTTTCCAAACCTTCGACAAGTGCGACCATGATGTAATAATATACAAAAAACCCGCACATGGGAGAGAGAAGCTAAGGCGACGTTTCGGTCCGGAAACGAAACATCGTGGTAAGCTTCACTCTCTTATGTGCGGGTTATTTGTGTATTATTCCAGTCACGATTTTTAATTCTCTAACAAATATTTCTTTAACAAATCGACCACAAATATTAAGAGTAGACATAGTTACGAGGCTACTAGGAGAGTTCTCTTCCTGAAGGCAGTACTTAAGTTATCTTTCTCATACAGAATACCGACACACAAGTCATAACACTCATCCCTCGTACACGATGCTATAATTTTCGTACAAGTGGCGGCCACTGAGGCCATATCAAATGTCCTTGTTATTAACCAGGTCTTCCAGAGGGACAGATTTATCTTCAATATTTTCAATGTTGAATGCCTAGGGTCATGCAGTGCCAGGAGTGTTGAAGGCTCGCTCCTCTATTCTAGTAATCTCGTGGCAGATGCGCTACCTACTTGCTCTTGCCTGGTTCCCCCTCTCTCCGGTGGGCCACACGGAAAACCAGTTTCGAGAGCGCTTTTACTCTCGAAACCCGGCTTGTGGCGGGACCTCGAAAACTGATCAACTTAGCTGTTGCTGCTAACCGCCTCCAAAATCAGTGACACACCTCTGGCTGGTTTAAAGGGTCATCTTATCTCACACAAACTAGGCTTATCACAACCTGCCTACTCTGCTTCTCACAGCTAACCTGGGAAAAAGAACGCAGGTGCAATTTTGCATATTTTGGATTGACCGGTCATGACTTGATAAAGTTCTACACAGAGCGAAACACTGTTCTAAAACAAGCTTCTTCCGCCATTTATTTCTTGGTCTTCACAGCGGGACACCTAAATAATTCATAACAACGACAACAAAATACACGAGTACCCTTCAGCCAACTCTTACACCCAACACAAGAGTTAAATGGACCATTGTTTCATCTCCCTCGGGTCCAATACCTCACCTCACTGCCTCCTCACCCACACCCACACACCCACACCCACACACCCACACCCACACACACACACACACACACGTAGAGATGAACCCACCTCACACCACTGCCTCAAACAGCATCATTACTGCCTCTCACACACGTAAAGATGAACCCGTCTCTCATACTTCCTCATACAGCATCATTACTGCCTCTCACACAGACGTAGTAACCTCCCACAAGGGTGGCTGGAACCGCTCCAGTTCCTAGTCAGTTGCCTCACTGGAAATAAACTTTGACTACACGAGGGTCATTAAGACTGTCTTACACCTCTATACCACCAGCTGAAAATAATCCTTATAACAGCGATTAAACTGCTAGCGTAAATACCTCCTAAACTCACACCTGTGTACATAACATTCCTTACATGCCTAAATGATCCACCATGAAGAACCGGATCCCTGATCCACTGAATGAGGCCTGATCTGGGACCGGGCTGCGAGGGCGGTGACCTCCAGATGCTATGCCTGGTATACTGCGTCAGAGGGGACCTAAACTATAAGTAGGCGTGCTCAATTAAATGGCTGCTAGAATTCAACCCCAACAAATGTAAGGAATTCCGTAGTTTTCTACAACTGTCTGGGTTTGCGCTGGACGACCTCTAAAGAGGACCATGGCCAAGGGAAGCATAGGTAAAAACAAGAGAGCCAGAGATGTCAAGAAGCACTTCTTTAGCTTTTCTAAACAGCAGAAATAGTGAAGTAGGAAGAGGAGGTTGAGATTGTTAGCTACGTACCAGGTTTCAGGAATAGGTACGACACATCTCAAGAAGCCAGAAACCTAATATTGTCAAAGAAACAGAAGAGGAGAGGCACAGAAGTCGAAAATTGACCACAAAGAACACACTTGAAGGCTATAATAGACCTGGCTGAGTACATATTAAAGGATCATAACATACCTGGCTGAGTACACTGGAGGGGACACACTTGGACTCAGTTCCTCTACGGACACTAACCTGTAATAAACAATATCATTAAAATAGAATCCCATCTATTAGGATCCCAATTATTTATTAGCATCCTAACCATCTATCAGGATCCCAACCATCTATCAAAATCCTGACCATCTATAAGGATCCCCACCATCTATCAAAATCCTGACCATCTATCAGGATCCCCACCATCTATCAAAATCCTGACCATCTATCAGGATCCCAACCTTCAATCAGGATCCCAACCATCAATCAGGATCCCAACCATCAATCAGGATCCCGACCATCAATCAGGATCCCAACCATCAATCAGGATCCCGACCATCAATCAGGATCCCAACCATCAATCAGGATCCCGACCATCAATCAGGATCCCAACCATCAATCAGGATCCCGACCATCAATCAGGATCCCGACCATCAATCAGGATCCCAACCATCAATCAGGATCCCAACCATCAATCAGGATCCCAACAATCTATTACATCACAACAACGAATCCAACACCATGTCAACACCACTCAGGAACTCACATGTAATGTGTCGTGGGAGAGTTGGAGAGCATGAGTGCTGGAGAGTGTGTTGGGGAGATCTGGTCTGGGACCGGGTCCCATCTCCCCGGAAGAGACAACAGGTAACCTAGAGAGAGAGAGAGAGAGAGAGAGAGAGAGAGAGAGAGAGAGAGAGAGAGAGAGAGAGAGAGAGAGAGAGAGAGAGAGAGAGAGAGAGAGAGAGTGAGTTACCATTCTGTCCTAGGCACATGTCGATTAGACACTAGGCCTGTTGTATATGCGTGCATGTATGTGATACGTTTACCTTTGAAGAGTTTCGAAAGTTAATCTACTCTCTGAGCCCGACCGAGAGCCAGTCTCGTCTGGTGCTTGCCTGGTCAACCAGGCTGTCGCTGCTGGAGGCCCGCTGCCCCACATATCCATCACAGCTTGGTTAATCTGGCACCTGGTGAAGATACTTGTCCAGTTTCCTCTTGAAGGCTTCTACACTTGTTCCAGCAGTGTTTCTGATATCCTCTGGTAAGATGTTGAATAATGTGGGACCCCGGATGTTGATACAGTGTTCCCTTATTGTCCCCACCGCACCCCTGCTCCTCACTGGGTTTATTTTGCACTTCCTCCCATATCTCTCAACAGTATGTTGTTATGGTAGTGTGCAGATTTGGGGCCAAGCCCTCGAGTACTTTCCAGGTATATATTATCATGTATCTCTCCTCCGCTCCAATAAGTACGTGTTCACGACTTGAAGGCGTTCCCAGTATAGTACTCGCCCCATCTTATTCCTCATCCTCATATCGGACATAGAGATATACATCACAGCACCGTATCATCCTTTGCGGATGATACTAGGATCTGCATGAGGCTGTCATCTGCTGAGGACGCGGTTAACCTCCAAGAAGATATAAACAAAGTTTTCCAGTGGGCAACAGTAAACAATATGTTGTTCAATGAGGACAAATTCCAACTACTCCGTTATGGAAAACTGGAGGAGATAATAACTAGAACAGAGTATACTACAGACTCTGGCCATACAATAGAGCGGAAAAATAATGTAAGGGACCTGGGAGTAGTAATGTCTGAGGATCTCACTTTCAAGGATCACAACAGTGCCACGATCGCACGTGCAAAGAAAATGATAGGATGGATAATGAGAACTTTCAAAACGAGAGATGCCAAGCCAATGATGATCCTTTTCAAATCACTTGTTCTCTCTAGGCTGGAATACTGCTGTACATTAACATCTCCATTCAAAGCAGGTGAAATTGCAGATCTAGAGAGTGTACAGAGATCCTTTACTGCACGTATAAGTTCTGTCAAGCACCTTAACTACTGGGAACGCTTGGAAGCACTTGACTTGTACTCGTTGGAACGCAGGAGGGAGAGAGATATCATAATCTACACTTGGAAAATCCTGGAAGGAATGGTCCAGAATCTGCACACAGAAATCACTCCCTACGAAAGTAAAAGACTGGGCAGGCGATGCAAAATACCCCCAATTAAAAGTAGGGGCGCCATTGGTACACTAAGAGGAAACACCATAAGTGTCCGGGGCCCAAGACTGTTCAACAGCCTCCCATCAAGCATTAGGGGAATTGCCACTAAACCCCTGGCTGCCTTCAAGAGAGAGCTGGAGAGATACCTAAAGTCAGTGCCGGATCAGCCGGGCTGTGGCTCGTACGTTGGACTGCGTGCGGTCAGCAGTAACAGCCTAGTTGATCAGGCCCTGATCCATCGGGAGGCCTGGTCATGGACCGGGCCGCGGGGGCGTTGATCCCCGGAATAACCTCCAGGTAACTGGCTCAATGTGAGCCTTACACGATCTTTGTATTTGTTCCAGCTCTGATTTTCTCCTGCTCTGAATGGGGGCCGTCAGCACTGCTCACTGGAAAACCTTGTTTATGTCTTCCTGTAAATTTTCAGTGTCCTCTACCGTACTGACTTTCATGCTTATTTTAGTGTCATCTGCAAATGCTGATACAAAAGTGTGCCGGGTGTTTTTATCTATGTCTGCTACGAGGATGAGAAACATCAGAGGTGCCAGGGCAGTGCCTTGGGGCACTGAGCTTTTGACCTCGCTGATGCTGGATCTTGCCCTGTTCACTATTACTTGTTGTGCTCTTGTGTTAGGAACCCGAAAATCCATCTGCCTACCTTCCCCGTAATGCCCATGGCCTTCATTTTGTGCGCTATCACTCCATGATCGCATTTGTCAAACGCCTTTGCAAAATCTGTGTAAATCACATCTGCGTTTTGGTCCTCTTCCAATGTCTGTGTGTGTGTTAGTTACCATTTGGTCCTAGGCACATGTCGATTAGACACTAGGCCTGTTGTATATGCATGCGTGTGTGTGTGTGTACTCACCTAGTTGTGGTAGCAGGGGTCGATTCATAGCTCCTGGCCCCGACTCTTTACTGGTCGCTACTAGATCACTTCCTGCTCCATGAGCTTTATCATACCTCTTTTTAAAGCTATGTATGGATCCTGCCTCCACTACATCACTTCTCAGACTATTGCACTTCCTGATAACTCTCTGACTGAAGAAATACTTCCTACCATCCATGTGATTCATGTAAGTCTTCAATTTCCAAGTGTGACCCCTTGTTGCCGTCCCATCTCTGGAACATCGTGTGTCTATCCACCTCGATTCCTCTCAGTATTTTATATGTCGCTATCATATCCCCCCTATCTGTCCTGTTCTCCAGTGCTGTCACTTCGATTTCCCTTAACCTCTCCTCGTAGGACATACCCCTTAGCTCTGGGACTAGTCTTGTTGTAAACCTTTACACTTTCTCTAGTTTCTTTACGTGCTTGGCTAGGTGTGGGTTCCAAACTGGTGCCGCATACATGGGCCTAACGTACACGGTGTACAGGGATCTGAACGATTCCTTATTAAGATGTCGGAATGCTGTTCTGAGGTTTGCTAGGCGCCTGTATGCTGCCGCAGTTACTTGGTTGATGTGCGCTTCAGGAGATGTGCCTGGTGTTATACTCACCCCAAGATATTTTTCCTTGAGTGAGGTTTATAGTCTCTGGCCCCCTAGACTGTACTCTGTCTACAGTCTGACCCCTGTGGAACCCCGGAGGTCAATCCTAGGACCGGTGCTGTTTCTGGTATATGTGAACGACGTGACGGAAGGAATAGATTCAGAAGTGTCCCTATTTGCAGATGACGTGAAGTTGATGAGAAGAATTCAATCGGACGAGGACCGAACTACAAAGGGATCTGGACAGGCTGTAGGCCGGGTCCAACAACAGGCTCCTGGAGTTCAGCTCCACCAAGTGCAAAGTCATGAAGATTGGGGAAGGGCAAAGACCGCAGACGTACGTACGTGTGTGCGTGCATGAGCGCGTGCGTGCGTGCGTGTGTGTGTGTGTGTGTGTGTGTGTGTGTGTGTGTGTGTGTGTGTGTGTGTGTGTGTGTGTGTGTGTGTGTGTGTGTGTACTCACCTATTTGTGGTTCCAGGAGTCGAGTCTTAGCTCCTGGCCCCGCCTCTTCACTGGTTGCTACTGGGTTCTCTCTCTCCCTGCTCCATGAGCTTTATCAAACCTCGTCTTAATAAAACTATGTATGGTTCCTGCCTCCACTACATCACTTTCTAGGCTCTTCCACTGCCTGACAACTCTGTGAGTGAAGAAATACTTCTTAATATCTCTGACTCCTCTGTGTCTTCAACTTCCAATTGTGACCTCTTGTTTCTGTGCCCCCTCTCTGGAACATCCTGTCTTTGTCCACCTTGTCTATTCCGCGCAGTATTTTATATGTCGTTATCATGTCTCCTCTGACCCTCCTGTCCTCTAGTGTCGTCAGGCCGATTTCCCTTAACCTTTCTTCATAGGACATTCCCCTTAGCTCTGGAACTAACCTTGTCGCAAACCTTTGCACTTTCTCTAGTTTCTTGACGTGCTTTATCAAGTGCGGGTTCCAAACAGGTGCTGCATACTCCAGTATGGGTCTGACGTGCACAGTGTACAGTGTCTTGAACGATTCTTTATTAAGGTATCGGAATGCTGTTCTCAGATTTGCCAGGCGCCCATATGCTGCAGCAGTTATCTGGTTGATGTGTGCTTCCGGAGATGTGCTCGGTGTTATACTCACTCCAAGATCTTTCTCCTTGAGCGAGGTTTGCAGTCTTTGGTCACCTAGCCTATACTCTGTCTGGGGTCTTCTGTGCCCTTCCCCTATCTTCATGACTTTGCATTTGGCGGGATTAAATTCGAGAATCCAGTTGCTGAACCAGGTGTCCAGGTCTCTTTGAAGTGCTGCCCGGTCCTCATCTGATTTAATTCTCATTAACTTCACATCGTCTACGAACAGGGACACTTTTGAGTCTAACCCTTCCATCATGTCCTTCACACGTGTGTGTGTGTGTGTGTGTGTGTGTGTGTGTGTGTGTGTGTGTGTGTGTGTTAGTTACCATTAGTTAACATTTGGTCCTAGGCACATGTCGATTAGACACTAGGCCTGTTGTATGTGTATGCGTGTGTGTGTATGTCTGTCCGTGTGTGTAGGGGGGGGGAGAATCGGTATTCTCTCCCAGCATCTCACGTTATACTCCAGCATCTTCAACACTCCTGTTGGTGATGGTCTTCAACACTCCTCACCATCTTCCTCTCACCTACTTTCCCTCACTTGACCTATCACGAAGAACTCTCGCGCATGCGCGTGCACCCCCCCAGTCTCACTAACCAAGCCAGATCATCCTCCACCTCACTAAGTCAGACCATCCCCAACATCACTAATTTTGGAATATATGAAGATTAGAATTAGATTTTTGCCACAGAAGTGGCTAGTTTATTGTGCACTCCACATCCATCCTGTGGAGGGTAGCGTAAGAGAATATGGATACACAAAAGACCCAGGAGTTAGGCCACAAAAAGGTTAACAGGAGTACATCTGGAGTACATCTGGAGTACATCTGCGAGTACATCTACAGTTCATTTATCTGTTCCAAGTAAATTTAGGAAATTTGCTTAATATATCTTTCATCTTATTGTCATTAATAAGATATCTTCACAAATCACATAGACTATTATACTATCTCTATAGCCCTCAATGAGTGGACAATAAAGTACAAAGTTGTTAGGTAAGACACATATGCAACAGTTAGACAACTTTATTCCGAAACGTTTCGCCTACACAGTAGGCTTCTTCAGTCGAATACAGAAAGTAGGCGAAACGTTTCGGAATAAAGTTGTCTAACTGTTGCATATGTGTCTTACCTAACAACCTGTCGGTATTGTATACCATTTTGATGTTCATCAAAGTACAAAGTGTTCAAGACAGTGACATAGGGCTGGCCACATACTTTGCGTTTGGTTTGATCATCGTTTGTGTCTACCAAACTGCCAGAAATACTTGTAACCAAGCGTAAGCCTGGCCAGTACATCAGTTAGTCTGTTCACATTGTAAGATGCAATATATGAAGAAGCAACAGTTAAAAGGTCACTGCTGGATGGACAGGTTGGTCGGAAAGTGGATGGGTGGGAAGGGCGATGGGTTGGTGGGTGAGTGGGTGGGAAGGGCGGTGGGTGGGAATCCTGGAGTCTAACTGGCGAGTCTTCAGACTCGTTTCAGGGGGTCACCGCACCCCCTTCCCCTTCCGCGCTCAGTGGAAGGGGAAGTTGTTGACCTGGTCGACCAGACTGAGTGCCCTGACCAACGTATGCACCAAAACCCGGCTGAAACTGACTAGAGAAACTTATTAAGTTCCATAAATAACAAAAAAGGCACAATACCGTGACTGGAACGATACACAAATAACCCGCACATAGAAGAGAGGAGCTTACGACGACGTTTCGGTCCGACTAGTGTGACTGTGTAAATGGTCCAAGTCGGACTGAAACGTCGTCGTAAGCTCCTCTCTTCTATGTGCGAGTTATTTGTGTATTATTAAGTTCCCTCTTGAAGGAAGCTAGAGGTTTGTTGACAATTCCAATTATGCACCAAGGAAGAGCACTGAGTCTAGGGGCCCCTTACACTTGTTGGGTTCTGTTATTACATTCCTACTTTTCACTGGAGGGATTTTTGCACCGTCTCCCAAGTCTCTTACGTTCATATGGAGTGATCAGAGTATGTAGATTTGTGATCAGGTGCGGATTATGGTGCATCTTTCTCGCCTACGTTACAAGGAATACAGTTCAAAAACCTCACTGAATTTACACGAGCAGTAAAAGTTCCCTGTACAGAGGAACAAGGGAAAACAGAGTTTAGTGAGAAGGAAAGAGTGGGGATGGATTAAAGGTAAACGGAATGAGGAGGAGAAGGTTAAGGAGAGTAAAGGAGTGAGGATAAAGGTGGTGTTTGTGTTAAGCAGGAGAGAAGAGGCAAAGAGAATACCAAGTAACCGCAGGTAGTCACATGTCTCCATCCCGTGGTCATATCCCGTGTCATATGTTCACGGCACATGTAGGAAAGTGCAGGGAGGGAGGAGAGACGAAGAGGTGGAGGGGGGGAGGAGAGAGGTTAAGGTGATGGGGGGGGAGGGTACACCGCTGGACAAGACGAAATACTATAAGCGGTCTCACCTTATGGTCAGGAGTGACTCCAGCAGAGTCACTCAGGCAGCATTTATGGTAATAGCCAGCAGCCGGGGGTCAGTTTAGCCTGGTGGCCAGGCTCACACACAGCCCTACGGTGCCGCCGCCGGCGAAATGGCACCCGGAAAGCAGGTAGTTCCAGGGGGAATTGGCTTTTAGAGCGCCATATGGGCATGAAACAGTGAAATGCGGCGGGCGGGTGGCTGGCTGGCTGGAGCTGCCCCGCCCTGCCTGCCAACCTACCTGGCCAGCCTCCACTCTAGCCCAGTCCTGGTCTACCTCCTGACCTAAGGGGAGGGGTAGGAAGCGGGTACCTTGTTACATAAAAGGAGCCCAACAAGTGACCTGAAGGTCTACACGTTGACCTGGAGGTCTACACAGTGGCCTGAGAGTACGTACGTACGTACACACACACAGTAGTGATCAGTGACGAGGCGGGGTCAGGAGCTATGACTCGACCCTTGCAACCACAAACAGGCGAATACACACACACACACACACACACACACACACACACACACACACACACACACACACACACACACACACACACACACACACACACACACACGCACACGCACACACGCGCGCGCGCGCGAGAACGTCTGTCTTGGACTTTGATTCAATAAGTTTGTGCTCATTTTATTTTTTCTCGCTTGTTTCTTTTTCTTCAAATAGTCTGGAACTTTTTAAGGTTTGTGATTCTTCGTCTTCTCCTGTAGAGGGAGTCACCTCTCCCTCTGACTCTGAATCTTCCTTTTGTACTTTATGGTACGAGCCTGACCCATGGCATGGCTCCGGGAGTATAAAAACTCTTAGAAACTCGTCAAAGGTATACGTGTCTTGGGTATATATGTATCTAGCACCACAGAGGTAATCCTCCCGAGACTGATGGCGACGTGTGATATATTCTACAGGGTGGCACAAATGTGGACACACACTTCTGGGCTTTGAAAATCCTTGTGAGGGTTTCTCGAGGAGTACCCAGTTCCAAGGGTGTCCTGTGTATCCAGACCCATCTCCAAGGATGTCCTGTGTGTCCAGATATAAGGTCTAGTACTAGTGTTACAACTACACCTCACTAAGCCTATATATACCCTGTGTCCATGTATTGTTTGTAACGGCTTGACAAAGCTCCTGGAGAGCGAAACATTGCCACAAAATGTTACATTAGTTGCACTTGTGCCCCTTTTACCTAACATATTGTCGGTAATTCTACCAACCTTAAAACATGTCACTAGTTACCCTAATCGTGCATAGTTTATTATCGTCCTATTCTGCATAATTTATTATTTCTGGAATTTCGCTAGTATCTTCCTGCGTAAAAACTGAGGAAGTGTTAAAAATTTCACACATATCCTTATCACTGTCAGTGATCTGACCTGAGTTACTTTTGAGTGGGCCAATCTTGTCTTTAATCTTACTTCTATATACCTGAAAGAACCTTTTTGGGTTAGTCTTGGAATCCCTTGAGACTTTACCCTCATAATTTCTTTTTGCTTTTTTTATTCCCTTTTTTATTTCTCTCTAACTGAATATATTTATTTCTTAAACTGTCCATCCCCTTTTTTTGATAAGCCTATATATACCTCTCTTTTGATCAATGAGATGTTTTAATCTATTGTTTATACATTTCCACCACTATGTTCCGTACTAGATTCTCGTTATTTGTGAATATAAGGTTAAGAGTATTTTCTAGTCTGGGTAGTTCCGGTATTTGCTAATCTAAGGTGAATTTGTTGCAGTCTTCATAGTTCATTTGTGAAAGACTGTTCATCCGAATTGCCTCGTAGGACTTTCTTCTGTTACAGTGTTTGGCCGAGTCTTCCATTTTAGATATCAGAGATCGCCAAGCCAGAGGACACGGCCGGGTTTGAGAGAATTTTGTAACAGCTGACTTTTTAATCTGCTATGTGATGTTTGGCAGTTTATATACAATAACCAGATTCTGTTTTTTCACTGTAGTATTGCCATAACCTCGACAGCATGCTCCTGCATTCTGCCTCAGGCCCAGACTCATCCAACTCTATAGTCATCAGAAATTGAAAGAAATCACTTTCTTGGGCCTTAAGTACAATATGGAAAAGAAGCCTGGGCACAGGTGTCATCCCATGGTCATTAAAAACTACCTATATTGCCACACTTCACATTTGTATCAGTAAAGCAATCGAGAAAAATTAAAGACTAATAGCGCTAAGTTCACACATTATCAAAATCTGTGAATGGATCCTAAGAAGTAAGATTGCCAGTCACATGGAATCACAACAGTTGCACAACCCAAGGCAGCGTAAGTTTAGAGCAGGTCGATTCTGCTTTCCACGATTCCTAGACTATTACGACATGGTCCTAGATGAACCAGAAGACAAGCTAAATACTGATATAATATACAATGCTTTGAAAAAGCCTTCGAATTATGCGACCATGGTAGTACAATAGCGTACAAAATGCATTAAAAAAGAAGTGGAAAATCAAAAAAGTCGGAGGCTGCCACAGTTAAATGCTCTGTTCCTCAAAGCACAGTGCTCGCCCCACTTCTGTTTCTCATTCTTATAGCCAACATAGACAAGGACATAATTCATAACACTAATATCCTTTACTGGCGGCACCAGAATCTCTGAGAGTGACGTCCATCAGATACAAATCTACTCTTATTTCTAGTAGGCCTCGGATAACAATATGATGTTAAATGAGGACAAGTTTAAGTTGCTCCGCTATGAAAATGGAGAAAAAAAAGACTAAAGACGGAGTATAGGATGAACTCAAATCATTCAATAGTGAAAGTTAGCTAGACGCGCGAGACTTAGGAATGTCAAACGATTTCACATTCAAAGATCACAACAAAGTTGCCATTGCTACCGTAGGGAAAGTGATAAGATTGAATAGTTAGAACTTTCAAGACGAAAGATGATAAGCCAACGATGATACTCTTCGAGTCATTTACTCTCTCAGTCTGGAATATTGTTGTATACTAACGGCCCCTCCAAGGCAGGCAAGAAGAAAGGAGTGAGCGGAGGTCTCCTGGAACAATGTCATCAAAGCACCGTAACATCGTGGTACTGACAAAATGGACATGTTCACCTACTATGTCCCGAAGGTCACAAGATGGCATATGGGAGTCTACCTACCTGGAGGGTATTCCGGGAATCAACACCCCCGCGGCCCGGTCCAGGACCAGGCCTTCCAGTGGATCAGGGCCTGATTAACTGTTGCTGCTGGCCACACGTAGTCCAACGTACGAAACACAGCCCGGCTGATTCGGCACCGACTTTAAGTATCTGTCCAGCTCCCTCTTGAAGGCAGCCAGGGGCCTATTGGTAATTTCCCTTATGCATGGTGGGAGGCTGTTGAATAGTCTTGGGCCCCGGATACTTATGGTGCTTTCTCTTAGCGTACAAATGGCGCCCCAACTTTTCGTTGGGAGTATTTTGCATCGCCTGCCCAGTCTTTTACTTTCGTAGGGAATGATTTCTGTGTGCAGATTCGGGACCATTCCTTCTATGATTTTCCAGGTGTAGATTATGATATATATCTCTCGCCTGCGTTCCAGCGAGTACAAGTCAAGTGCTTCCAAGAGCTCCCAGGAATTGAGGTGGTTATGTTCTTTCTATCTGCAATTCTTGGCAACTGTATAAAAGCTCTTGCCTACTGCATAAAAAGTGATTACAAGTCTTACAAAAGGAACCAACGTTACTCAAAGAATTCCGGGTAGAGACAGCAACTTCTGCAAGAACACTGAAGCCACTTGGAGCATCCAGACAATTATGGCGTGAAGCCTGGTTACGGACCGAGCCGCGGGGGCGGTGACCCCCCGGAACACCCTCCAGGTATATACTCCTCCAGGTATGAGGCTGAGTTAGCGCCTAGCATCAAAGAGCAAGAAGGAAGATCAACACCTCGAGTGTCTTCAGGTTCCCTGAAGTGCAACTTGTCAGTGTCTCAATTCCAGAAGGATAGAAAGACCAGGGAAAGCACTAGGGGGGCCAGGGGTAGCACTAGGGGGCCAAGGGTAGCACTAGGGGGGCCAGGGGTAGCTCTAGGGGGGCCAGGGGAAGCACTAGGCGGCGGAAGGGGGGGCGCCAGGTTACCTAGCAACACACTAACCATATCGGCTCTAAACAAATGAGAAGGTCGCTCCTTCCCCTCCCCCCTCCCTAACTCTTCCCTCCCCCCTTTCCTCTTTCCTCCCTCCCCCTTTATCTCCTGGACCTTCTCTCTCTCGCCCTGACCTGTTATGGCAAACCCTTCCCCCCTGCTTCCCTCTCCCCCACCATCCCCCCCATCCCTTCCCTCAAGACATTTCCCTTCCCCAAAACCTGTCTTCCTCACCCCCTCCCTCAAATCTTCCCCAACACCCATCTTCTCACCCCCTCCCTCATATCTTCCCCAACACCCACCTTCTCACCCCCTCCCTCATATCTTCCCCAACACTCACCTTCTCACCCCCTCCCCCATAACCTCCTCTCATTACTACTCTCCAGTGCCTCTACCCCCACCCCCCACTAATTACTCAACAGACTGGTGGGTAATTACTGTTTAATGACCTGTTCTCTTGTACTTTTAAAAGGACATAAAAATATAGCAACACTGTGGCAGGCCTACTGGCCTATGATAGGCAGGTCTCTAACTCAACACCTAACAATCTACGGTAGCCACTTGCTACGACGGTACTACCTGGCAGGTTGCTAGCCACGACGGTGCTACCTGGCAGGTTGCTAGCCACGACGGTGCTACCTGGCAGGTTGCTAACCACGACGGTGCTACTTGGCAGGTTGCTAGCCACGACGGTGCTACCTGGCAGGTTGCTAGCCACGACGGTGCTACCTGGCAGGTTGCTAACCACGACGATGCTACCTGGCAGGTTGCTAACCACGACGGTGCTACCTGGCAGGTTGCTAGCCACGACGGTGCTACCTGGCAGGTTGCTAACCACGACGGTGCTACCTGGCAGGTTGCTAACCACGACGGTGCTACCTGGCAGGTTGCTAACCACGACGGTGCTACCTGGCAGGTTGCTAACCACGACGGTGCTACCTGGCAAGTGGTTCCACTCATCCACAACAATACCATCAGATACTTTCCTATATTTCAGAATCTGAATTTCCCCACGGTCAGTTTATCGTGTTGAGTTCTTCCTCGTTCAGACATTCTCCTCACCCTATACGTATCTCAGTATCTACCTGTGATGCAATAAGATCACAGTAAACAGGTAATATCACAATATGCAAAACAAACACTTGGAAAAAAAAATAGTGAACTTCCAAGCGCTTTCGTGATTTCTCACATTCCAAGCACCTTCGTGAGAACTCACGAAAGCGTTTGGAAGTTCACAATTTTTTCCACAGTGGCTGTTTTGCATATATACCTGTATGAATGAAGTGTTTCGTATACCGACAAGGTAAATAGGTGGAGCCTACCACTGCTCCAATTCATTTGTCTGCAGTATATAAGACACATTTCTGCAAATATGACCGGGAAGCTTGCCAGGGAGGCTCGCTCGGTCAGATGACCAAAAGCTCCAGTGGAGGGTCATCACGTGACTAAGACCAGCTTCAGGAAACAGTTTGTCCTGTTTCCTGACAAACCTTGCCTAATAAGTTGCACTTTCATCAGGATGAGGGACTGATTACCTCAAACTCCCCCTCATCATCTTCCACCTTTCTCTGCAATGGACTGAAGAAGCCACTGGCTGGCGAAACGTTTCCAAAATAAAGATACCCAAATGTTGCACAAATATCTTATTTGTCCCCGTCTTCCATTCTCATTCCAATTCTACATTATTTATTTTGTAAGTGACGAGGTCGTTCACACAAAGATTACATTACTGGATCTTCCATTTTATCCTCACACTGAAGTTCCTCTGCTGTAATCACGGCCTTCAATTTGCATACCTATAACTATAGATTTCTATTAGTAGCGTCAATACAGGTTGTATGATCACGGGTGCAAGCAGGTACACAAGCGTCAACACACAGGTTGTATGATCACAGGTGCAGGCAGGTACAGCAGCGTCAACACACAGGTTGTATGATCACAGGTGCAGGCAGGTACAGCAGCGTCAACACACAGGTTGTATGATCACGGGTGCAGGCAGGTACAGCAGCGTCAACACACAGGTTGTATGATCACAGGTGCAGGCAGGTACACAAGCGTCAACACACAGGTTGTATGATCACGGGTACAGGCAGGTACAGCAGCGTCAACACACAGGTTGTATGATCACGGGTACAGGCAGGTACAGCAGCGTCAACACACAGGTTGTATGATCACAGGTGCAGGCAGGTACACAAGCGTCAACACACAGGTTGTATGATCACAGGTGCAGGCAGGTACACAAGCGTCAACACACAGGTGTTTTATCACAGGTGCATACAGGTGTGAGATCTACAAACAACAACAAATGTTTAACGAAACAACATGTGTGGGAAATCCTGAGCCGGATCCATTTTTTCTTAGCTTGAGGAGGGGGTAAGAATGGCGATGGTGGGGGGGGGAATCTGCTGGTGTGGGGAGGGCAGTGCTGGTTGGGGAAGGGTGATGAGGGAGTGGGGGACGACTGAGGAGGGGCGGGGCACGTCTGGTCACATTACAAACATCTGTTTAGAGACAGAAAGAACATTTTCTCTCGTTTCTTCATGGTTGGTGTTGGTGGTGTGCTGGTTGACCTGTAGAGAGAGTAAGGCAGGCAGGGATAGAGCAGGATAGCGCCGGAAGTCACCCAGATGGTTGCAGGTGGTTGGGTCAAGGATCACGACACGGGTGGGGGAGGGAGAGAGGTGAGATGGGGGAGAGGTAGTGAGGTGGGGGGGAGCACATACAAGGGAAGAGAACCACAGGACATCCCCTGCCTGAGCCACCACCTAACATAACCACCACTATCTACCACAATCCACCACCACTCTCACTATCCACCATCCACTTATAGCTCTGCTTCACATCCATATCAAGTTAGAAACCATAATCAATATTGCACCAGGTGCAACAAGTAGAAAAGTCAATATTACACAAAGAAAAAAATGAGTGAAATATTGAACTATGTAATCCTCGTTCAGTATAGTATATCTGACATTAACAGAAATCCTTCAATACAAACTTGGACCTGACTCCTGTAATGCGTTATTTATAAAAAAAAAATACAAAGTACCAAGTTCCGTCAAGTACCTTAATTATTAGGAACACTTGAAGTCACTTGATCTGTATTCACTGAGGCGCAGGCGAGAGATGCATCATAATCTACACTTGGAAAATCTTGGAAGGAATGGTCCCAAATCTGCACACAGAAATCACTCTCTACGAAAGCAAAAGACTGTGCAGACGGTGCAATATACCTCCAATGAAAAGTAGGGGCGCCATTAGTACACTAAGAGAAAACACAATAAGTGTCCGGGGCTTAAGACTATTCAACAACCTCCCACCAAGCATAAGGGGACTTACCAATAGACCCTTGGTTGCCTTCAAGAGGGGGCTGGATAGATATATAAAGGCAGACATAACCTCCCCCCTTCTCCTAAGACAGCAGAACAGCTAAAAAATTACAGACCAGCTGAGCTAACATCACACACAAAAATATTTGATATGGTTCTGGCTTTATTGAGAAACATTAACTACACGATACAAGTTAACAGATTTAACAGCAGTATCACTGCGTATCACAACGACGGAAAAATTCCGGAGATCCTGGAAGACGAACATCTCCAGTGTCACACGTGTCAGGTGCTACTTGACACGTGTGACCAAGCTTCCAAACTGAGGTTACTCAGCATAACAGGAGTAGGGAAATGAATGTTCAGGTGTGTAGCGAATACATCGCACAAAATGGTAACAAAACAGTCTCGGCAAAGATAAAGTGTAACGCTACAATGTAGAGTCGTAGCATCTCTGCTGCTCCTCATCCTCGTCACACACACACACACAAGAACACTAACCACAGCATTGTATCAAGTTCTGCACATGATACCAGAATATGAAAGTCACCTCACTAGAAGACACAAAAAACTACAGATATCATCAAGGTCTTCCAGTGGGAAAATAAAAACAAGACACTCAGCGGTGACACATTTCAACTGCCTGGAAAGACGAAAAGTTAAGATTCACGTAAATGCACCCGTCTTCTAATATGTTCATTTTTCCCCTATAATCAACCTTGTCCATAATTACTGTCGCACTTGCTCTGTCTGTTTCGTAAGGTGAAGTCTAATATCTTTCCTTAATTCATGGTTGTAGACCTCTACAACCATGGATTAAGGAAAGATGCGATAGTAATTATGGACAATAAATAAGTTTATAGGGGAAAAATGAATATGTCATTAAAAGACGGGTGTATTTACGTGCCCTTTAAGACCAACACCAGCACAGTGTTGTCTTCACCTTTGATGAATTCTAAGAGTATTTCTACCCCTGGAGGCCAGCCATGCGCCAGGCTCGTCTGGTGCTTGTCTGGTCAACCAGGTTGTTGCTGCCTGACAGATCACACCACAGAACGTAAGCAAAGGAAACAACACTAACGAATAATTGTCTGACGTGTCAATTCGGAAAACAGTAAGATAAATATAGCAATGGACAGGAAATTAACAGATTGGATTATAAGATCCTTCACAAGAGAAATAATGAAAATGTTACTATTCCAATGACCTGTGTCCTCACGATTAATGTTGTGTTCACAGCAACTTTCAAAACAGGAGAGGCAGCGGACAGGTAACTGTACAGATGTGATACTGAATAAATATCTAAAGTATTTTGGGATTGCCTCAAAGAACTATTATTGTTGTGTCCGGAACGGAGGAGAGAAACACCTGTGAGATACTGGAGGACCTGGTCCCTTAACCTGCAACAACTTACTGGAGTGAAAGATAGAGATGACCTGACGGTCAACAGGGAATCCTGGCCTCAAGCCGAGCCATGTGGGGTAGAACTTAAAACATAAGAAGGAAGGAACACTGCAGCAGGCCTACTGGCCCATACAAGACTGGTCCTTATCAAAACCACCCATTGTATCGAAACCTATCACAGGTACAATCACAGCGAGAATATACTTCTTGGGTCAACTCTCCACAGCCTACCACCAGGATTATGACTGAAGCTGTCTCAACTTAAATTATGGGATTTTTATTCCAGTTCATATATGTAGATAAATGGCTCGCAAAGCCGACAAGTTGATAAATTAGACACATGTGCAACATTAGGGTCTCTTTACTGTGGAAACGTTTCGCCACATGGTTTCATCAGTCCAATATAATGAATAATGGAGATCAGAAGGAGTTTGAAGTATTCAGTCCCTCAGTCTGGAGTCGATGTAATCAGTCCATCAATCTTGATGATTGAGGGACTGATTACCTCTACCTCCTGATCTTCACCATTCTTCTTTGTTTTGAACTGTTGAAGACACAGTGCGGCGAAACGTTTCCTCAATAATGATACCCAAGTGTTGCACGTGTGTCTAATATATCACTAGTGCATGTAACCATGAAATGACTGACTGTCATGGTTACACACGCAAACACTGGTCAATATACCAGCTGGTCAGTTAATCAAGTGATTGTTGTCCATCACGCAAGTGAATCCTCAGTGAACGTCGTTAACATGTGCACCACAGCCAGGGTGTACTGTACCTCAGTGAACGTCGTCAACGTGTGCACCACAGCCAGGGTGTACTGTACCTCAGTGAACGTCGTCAAAGTGTGCACCACAGCCAGGGTTTACTGTACCTCAGTGAACGTCGTCAACATGTGCACCACAGCCAGGGTTTACTGTACCTCAGTGAACGTCGTCAACATGTGCACCACAGCCAGGGTTTACTGTACCTCAGTGAACGTCGTCAACATGTGCACCACAGCCAGGGTGTACTGTACCTCAGTGAACGTCGTCAACGTGTGCACCACAGCCAGGGTGTACTGTACCTCAGTGAACGTCGTCAACGTGTGCACCACAGCCAGGGTTTACTGTACCTCAGTGAACGTCGTCAAAGTGTGCACCACAGCCAGGGTTTACTGTACCTCAGTGAACGTCGTCAAAGTGTGCACCACAGCCAGGGTTTACTGTACCTCAGTGAACGTCGTCAACGTGTGCACCACAGCCAGGGTGTACTGTACCTCAGTGAACGTCGTCAAAGTGTGCACCACAGCCAGGGTTTACTGTACCTCAGTGAACGTCGTCAACGTGTGCACCACAGCCAGGGTTTACTGTACCTCAGTGAACGTCGTCAAAGTGTGCACCACAGCCAGGGTTTACTGTACCTCAGTGAACGTCGTCAAAGTGTGCACCACAGCCAGGGTTTACTGTACCTCAGTGAACGTCGTCAAAGTGTGCACCACAGCCAGGGTTTACTGTACCTCAGTGAACGTCGTCAAAGTGTGCACCACAGCCAGGGTGTACTGTACCTCAGTGAACGTCGTCAAAGTGTGCACCACAGCCAGGGTGTACTGTACCTCAGTGAACGTCAACATGTGCACCACAGCCAGGGTGTACTGTACCTCAGTGAACGTCAACATGTGCACCACAGCCAGGGTGTACTGTACCTCAGTGAACGTCGTCAAAGTGTGCACCACAGCCAGGGTGTACTGTACCTCAGTGAACGTCAACATGTGCACCACAGCCAGGGTGTACTGTACCTCAGTGAACGTCAACATGTGCACCACAGCCAGGGTGTACTGTACCTCAGTGAACGTCGTCAACGTGTGCACCACAGCCAGGGTGTACTGTACCTCAGTGAACGTCGTCAACGTGTGCACCACAGCCAGGGTGTACTGTACCTCAGTGAACGTCGTCAACATGTGCACCACAGCCAGGGTGTACTGTACCTCAGTGAACGTCAACATCTGCAACACACACCGGGTGGACTGGACCTCAGTGAACGTCGTCAACATGTGCACCACAGCCAGGGTTTACTGTACCTCAGTGAACGTCGTCAACGTGTGCACCACAGCCAGGGTTTACTGTACCTCAGTGAACGTCGTCAACATGTGCACCACAGCCAGGGTGTACTGTACCTCAGTGAACGTCGTTAACATGTGCACCACAGCCAGGGTGTACTGTACCTCAGTGAACGTCGTCAACATGTGCACCACAGCCAGGGTGTACTGTACCTCAGTGAACGTCGTCAAAGTGTGCACCACAGCCAGGGTTTACTGCACTGTGTTTGGAGGTAGAGTAATATTTCAACAGCTTGGTTGATTGGCTGTAAATGCGAAATGTTCATTCCCTGACAACATGCATGGTGCGGTATTGATCTGTTGGTTCTCACAACTAGTTGTACTGTGGCTCTTAAGAGTCGTACAGTAGTTTCATTCCTGGTTTAGAAAGACACACGAGCCATCACTAGGATATATTTATGAGAAAACGCTTCGGTGCTGGAACCTTAATCACTTTAACAACACAGGTGCTACACGATCCTATTGTCTACCAGTCTTGTACAAGAATGGTACACAATACCGACAAGATGAAACTAAACATGTGCAAACCTCTGAGTATCTTTATTGTAGACGTTTCGCCATCCAGTGGCTTTATCAATACAGATTCTAGGGCATAATGTAAATACGAAACGTCCACAATAAAGATGCCCAGATGTCTGCACATGTGTCTACCAGTCTTCATCCCAACATGGCATTCTTCAGGTCACCATGTATCACTCACACCTTACTCTCCGCCTATATAAACTGTATTTAACCTCGTGTTAGAAGTGATCAAGGTCCCAGGACCGAAATGTATTTGCTCACGTGTCTTTCTAAAGCAATATGTGGGTATTACCGAGGTTTATATCAGTTTTATTCCTAAAGAGAACCTTCATAATACCTCACAGTGAATGATGTCAGAGGAGATGCTCGCAGGAGGAGGATTTATCTGGCTTTCATTTTTCAAGTAGACAACCAGCATCCAGGGAAGTGACAGCGTCTTGGCATTACCTCTGCCACTACTTCACCACTTCCTCTCTCTCTCTCTCTCTCTCTCTCTCTCTCTCTCTCTCTCTCTCTCTCTCTCTCTCTCTCTCTCTCTCTCTCTCTCTCTCTCTCTTTCAACACGTAATACTGTGTGTTGACGAGACGTGTTTCTTAATAGGTTTCAGTCCTGTATCGGGTCGTGGGGGCAATGATCCCCAAAACAAGTAGCATAAATACAACAGATATACCTGGAGGGTGTTCCGGGGGTCAACGCCCCCGCGGCCCGGTCCCAGATTGGCCTTCCTAGTAGAGGGGTCCAATCAACCAGACTTTTAGTGCTAGCAGCATGCATGCCAGGGTATGCACCACAGTTTGCCTGATGAGGGACTGACTTTGAGTAATTTAATCAAGTTCTCTCCAAGACAGCCTGGAGTCTTATGTTAAGACCTATTATGTATTCAAGGAGGGTGTTGAAGAGTGTTGGTCCCCTTACATTTATTGTGCCATTTTTAGTGTACTCTCTGCATTTCTACTTTTCATTGGAAGTGTTTTGCATCATCTAACAATCCTCGTGTTTACGAAGGAAGTGATTTGTGTGCACAGTTTTGGGACCAGTCCTTCCAGAATTTTCCAGGTGTAAATCAGGGTGTATGTTGACCAGCTGACACCAGGTGGGGGAAGGGAAGTGGTGAGGAGAGCGTGGAGGGGTAGGGAGGGTGGGGGTTATGAGAGTCCTGGCCCAGGGCGGCTGCTAGCCATGTAGGGCAGTGTGTAGGTGTGGGTGGACACCACAAGCCGCTCCCAACCCACATCATGTGTGGCAGACGGGGAGCTGTAAACCTGTGTGGAATGTGCACCGCCCCTCAATCCCTCCTCTCCTTCACTCCATCCCTGCCACCCATCCTCCCTCCCTCCACCTCTCTCACAGACGAAAGAAGAAAACATCAAATTATCAAGAAACTCCGCTAGGAATTCTTCATTACTTTACACACGACATGTTAGCCTCTGGTGGATGATGCAGCTGCTGCAGCAGCAACCACATGATGCAACTGCTGCAGCAGCAACCACATGATGCAACTGCTGCAGCAGCAACCACATGATGCAACTGCTGCAGCAGCAACCACATGATGCAACTGCTGCAGCAGCAACCACATGATGCAACTGCTGCAGCAACAACCACATGATGCAACTGCTGCAGCAGCAACCACATGATGCAACTGCTGCAGCAGCAACCACATGATGCAGCTGCTGCAGCAGCAACCACATGATGCAGCTGCTGCAGCAGCAACCACATGATGCAGCTGCTGCAGCAGCAACCACATGATGCAGCTGCTGCAGCAGCAACCACATGATGCAGCTGCTGCAGCAGCAACCACATGATGCAGCTGCTGCAGCAGCAACCACATGATGCAGCTGCTGCAGCAGCAACCACATGATGCAGCTGCTGCAGCAGCAACCACATGATGCAGCTGCTGCAGCAGCAACCACATGATGCAGCTGCTGCAGCAGCAACCACATGATGCAGCTGCTGCAGCAGCAACCACATGATGCAGCTGCTGCAGCAGCAACCACATGATGCAGCTGCTGCAGCAGCAACCACATGATGCAGCTGCTGCAGCAGCAGCAACCACATGATGCAGCTGCTGCAGCAGCAACCACATGATGCAGCTGCTGCAGCAGCAACCACATGATGCAGCTGCTGCAGCAACAACCACATGATGCAGCTGCTGCAGCAGCAACCACATGATGCAGCTGCTGCAGCAGCAACCACATGATGCAACTGCTGTAGCAGCAACCACATGATGCAACTGCTGCAGCAGCTGCATCATGTGGATGCTGCTGCTACTGCTGCGTCATCTAGTTGCTGCTACTGTTGCATCATGATACAGCTGCTGCAGCAACATGATCAACCACATGATACAAGAACATAGGCTCACTCAGAAAAGCGGGTCCAGCAACGCGGGTGAGCCAGTCACTGTTGCCCCTTCTGACCCGCCCCGCTGACCAGCCCCGCTGACCAGCCCCGCTGACCAGCCCCGCTGACCCGTCCTGTTGACCAGCCCTACTGACCCGTCCTGCTGACCAGCCCCGCTGACCCGTCCTGTTGACCAGCCCTGCTGACCCGTCCTGCTGACAAGTCCCGCTGACCAGCCCCGCTGACCCGTCCTGCTGACCAGCCCCGCTGACCCGTCCTGTTGACCAGCCCCGCTGACCCGTCCTGTTGACCAGCCCTACTGACCCGTCCTGCTGACCAGCCCCGCTGACCCGTCCTGTTGACCAGCCCTGCTGACCCGTCCTGCTGACAAGTCCCGCTGACCAGTCCCGCTGACCAGCCCCGCTGACCCGTCCTGCTGACCAGCCCCGCTGACCCGTCCTGTTGACCAGCCCTGCTGACCCGTCCTGCTGACAAGTCCCGCTGACCAGCCCCGCTGACCCGTCCTGCTGACCAGCCCCGCTGACCCGTCCTGCTGACCAGCCCCGCTGACCCGTCCTGTTGACCAGCCCCGTTGACTCGTCCTGCTGACCAGCCCCACTGACCCGTCCTACTGACCAGCCCTGCTGACCAGCCCCGCCGACCCGTCCTTCTGACCAGACCTGCTGACCCGTCCTGCTGACCAGCCCCGCTGACCAGCCGTGCTGACCCCTCCTGCTGACCAGCCCCGCTGACTCGTCCTGCTGACCAGCCCCACTGACCCGTCCTACTGACCAGCCCTGCTGACCAGCCCTGCTGACCAGCCCTGCTGACCAGCCCCGCTGACCCGTCCTGCTGACCAGCCCTACTGACCCGTCCTTTTGAAACAAATGTCAATCACATATCCCAGAGAACACCAGGGGCACCGTGGGCGCAATAAGAGAACACCAGGGGCACCGTGGGCGCAATAAGAGAACACCAGGGGCACCGTGGGCGCAATAAGAGAACACCAGGGGCACCGTGGGCGCAATAAGAGAACACCAGGGGCACCGTGGGCACAATAAGAGAACACCAGGGGCACCGTGGGCGCAATAAGAGAACACCAGGGGCACCGTGGGCACAATAAGAGAACACCAGGGGCACCGTGGGCGCAATAAGAGAACACCAGGGGCACCGTGGGCGCAATAAGAGAACACCAGGGACACCGTGGGCACAATAAGAGGACATTGTACCAACTTGCGAGGACCAAGACTGTTCAACATCTTACCAGAAGATATCAGAAACACTGTTGGGACAAGTGTAGAAGCTGCTCAAGAGGAAACTGAACAAGTATCTTCACCAGGTGGCAGATCAACTAGGCTGTGATGAATGTAAAAAAGTATGCGGCTACACACCTGGTGCAGGTGTGGGCGTGAGTGCAGGTGTGGGCGTCGTATGACTTACACCAACGGTCAGACATTCCAGTACGCTAAGCACCTGCGCCCCCGCCCATACCTGCGCCCCGCAGCACCCGTCTCGCCCATACAGGTAAGAACAGGTGTAAAGCAGGTGGGGGGGGGGGGCATTTCCTCTCCCTTCAGCCACCCTGAGACCCAAACAGCGGTCAGGGAAGCCTGGTCTCAGACCGGGCAGCTACAGCAATAGTGACAGCAACAGTGCTAGTAGTAATAGTGCTAGTAACAACACTACTAGTAGCAACAGTACTAGTAGTAATAGTGGTAGAAGTTATAGCACTAATAGTAATAGTGCTAGCAGCAATAGTAATGATGCTACCTGGAGTCGACCTGGAGGGTATTCCGGGGATCAACGCCCCCGCGGCCCGGTCCATGACCAGGCCTCCCGGTGGATCAGGGCCTGATCAACGAGGCTGTTACTGCTGGCCGCACGCAATCCAACGTATGAACCACAGCCCTGCTGATCCGGCACCGATTTTAGGTATCTGTCCAGCTCCTTCTTGAAGACAACCAGGGGTCTTCCCGTAATGCCCCTTATTGCTGGTGGGAGGGTGTTGAACAGTCTTGGGTCCCGGACACTTATTGTTTTCTCTTAGTGTACCAGTGACGCCCCTACTTTTCACTGGGGGTATGTTGCATCGCCTGCCAAGTCTTTGCTTTCGTATGGAGTGATTGATGTGTGCATATTAGGGACCAGTCCCTCCAGAATCTTCCAGGTGTAGATGATGATATATCTCTCTCGCCTGCGCTCCAGTGAGTACAAGTCAAGTGCTTCCAGGCGCTCCCAGTAGTTAAAGTGTTTGATGGAACTTATACGTGCAGTAAAGGTTCTCTGTACATTCTCTAGTTCTGCAATTTCACCTGCCTTGAATGGGGATGTTAATGTACAGCAGTATTCCAGCCTAGACAGAATAAGTGATTTAAAAAGGATCATCACTGGCTTAGCATCTCTTGTCTTGAATGTTCTCATTATCCATCCTATCAGTTTCCTAGTAGATGTGATAGTGGCATTGTTGTGGTCCTTGAAGGTGAGGTCTTCGGACATTACCACTCCCAGGTCCTTCACATTACTTTTCCTCTCTATTGTGTGATTGAAGTTTGTAGTAAACTCAGTTCTAGTTATTATTTCCTCCAGTTTTCCATAACGGAGTAGTTGGAAGTTAGTAATACTACTAACAGTGCTAGTATTAATAGTTCTAGTAATACTGCTAATAGTAACAGTGTCGTAACACAAACAGCAACCAGGCTATTGCTGTTGGTGGCCAGCTGGCCCACATATCCATCACAGTCTGGTTGATTTGGCACTTTGTAAAGATACTGGTCCAGTTTCCTCTTAAAGACTTCTACACTTGGTCCAGCAGTGTTTCTGATATCTTCTGGTAAGATGTTGAATAATCTAGGACCCCGGATGTTGATAGTGTTTCTCTTATTGTACCCACGGCGCTCCTGGCTTTCACTGGGTTTATTTTACACTTTGTCCCATTATATCTCACTCCAGTATGTTATGATAGTGTGATCCAGTATGTTGTTATGGCAGTGTGATCCAGTATGTTGTTATGGCAGTGTGATCCAGTATGTTGGTATGTAATGTGATCCAGTATGTTGTTATGGCAGTGTGATCCAGTATGTTGCTATGGCAATGTAATCCAGTATGTTATGGCAGTGTGATCCAGTATGCTGTTATGGCAGTGTGATCCAGTATGTTGTTATGGCAGCGTGATCCAGTATGTTGTTATGGTAGTGTGATGCAGTATGTTGTTATAGCTGTGTGATCCAGTATGTTATGGGAGGGGGAGAAGGGAGAGGAAGGGAAAGAGAAAGGTGGACAGAGAAAGGGGGAGGGAGAAAGAGAGGGAGAGGTACAGAGGGAGAGGAGAGGACAGGGGGTGGGGAGGGGGAGAGGGAGGGGGCAGACCAGACATTCTCTCACCACAGAAGAATGCAAGGCGTTGTCACCCTGGCTGCTCCCTCTCTCTCTCTCTCTCTCTCTCTCTCTCTCTCTCTCTCTCTCTCTCTCTCTACCTGCCTGCTCGTCTCTCTCCCTCACATTATCATCCCTCACTCTACCCCTCCCTTCTTTTCTTCCTTCCTTCCTGAATGATCCCCCCTCTCTTGTCAACCTCTTCATTCACTACCTGACTCCACCCCAACAGGACCTCCGGTGGTGGGCGTGGGCGTGCGGGCGTCTTCTGGTGTATTATTTAAGGAAAGGGAATACAAATGTTGCTATACACTAAACTACACCCACACACTAAACTACACCCACACACTAAACTACACCCACACACTACACTACGCCCACACACTACACTAACTACGCCCACACACTACACTAACTACGCCCACACACTAAACTACACCCACACACTAAACTACACCCACACACTACACTAAACTACACTCACACACTAAACTACACTCACACACTACACTAAACTACACTCACACACTAAACTACACTCACACACTACACTATTCACTACACTAACTTCGCCCACACACTATACTTTCCACTACACTACTACATCCACACACTACAACCTCTTCATTCACTACCTGACTCCACCCCAACAGGACCTCCGGTGGTGGGCGTGGGCGTGCGGGCGTCTTCTGGTGTATTATTTAAGGAAAGGGAATACAAATGTTGCTATACACTAACTACACCCACACACTACACTACGCCCACACACTACACTAACTACGCCCACACACTAAACTACACCCACACACTACACTACGCCCACACACTACACTAACTACGCCCACACACTAAACTACACCCACACACTACACTACGCCCACACACTACACTAACTACGCCCACACACTAAACTACGCCCACACACTACACTAAACTACACTCACACACTACACCCACACACTACACTATTCACTACACTAACTTCGCCCACACACTATACTTTCCACTACACTACTACACCCACACACTACACTAACTACACCCACACACTACACTAACTACACCCACACACTACACTAACGACACCCGCACACTACATTAAGCACTGAACTACGCCCGCACACTAACCACGCCCACACACTGTACTAACCACGCCCACACACTGTACTAACCACGCCCACACACTACACTAACCACGCCCACACACCAACCAGGTCTGGCCCATCCCCTTTACTTCAGCAAGGGGCGATAACCCTTTCGTCAGGCCCTGCGGTGGGAGGAGCCGTTGTTCACCCTGCCAGTGTCCACCCTGCCGGTGCTCACCCTGCTAGTGTCCACCCTGCCAGTGTCCACCCTGCCGATGCTCACCCTGCCAGTGTTCACTATGCCGGTGCTCACCCTGCCAGTGCTCACTATGCCGGTGTTCACCCTGCCAGTGTCCACCATGCGGTGTTCACCCTGCCAGTGTACACCTTGCCAGTGTCCACCCTGCCAGTGTCCACCCTGCCAGTGTCCACCCTGCCAGTGTCCACCCTGCCAGTGTCCACCCTGCCAGTGTCCACCCTGCCGGTGCTCACCCTGCCGATGCTCACCCTGCCAGTGTCCACCCTGCCGGTGCTCACCCTGCCAGTGTTCATGTCGGTGTTCACCCTGCCAGTGTCCACCCTGCCAGAGTTCACCCTGCCGGTGCTCACCCTGCCAGTGTTCACCATGCCGGTGCTCACCCTGCCAGTGTTCATGCCGGTGCTCACCCTGCCAGTGTTCACCCTGCCAGTGCTCACCCTGCCAGCGTCCATCCTACCAGTGTTCACCCTGCCAGCATCCATCCTACCAGTGTTCACCCTGCCAGTGTTCACCCTGCCGGTGTTCACCCTGCCGGTGTTGCGTATACTTGTTTTCCCCACCCTTACAACCTGGACTGAGGACAATCTTCCTTGTTAATTGCGCGATCAACCAGGTTGTTGCAGGTAGCGGCCCGCTAACGTTCAGATCCATCACAGCCTGGTTGATCTGTCACTTGGAGGGAGTGGTTCAGTTGTCCCTTCAAAACTTCAACACTTGTACCTCCAATATTTCTGATATCTGCTGTCCTCAGTGGTCGTGTCCTCGCTGTGTCCTCAGTGGTCGTGTCCTCGCTGTGTCCTCAGTGGTCGTGTCCTCGCTGTGTCCTCAGTGGTCGTGTCCTCAGTGGTCGTGTCCTCGCTGTGTCCTCAGTGGTCGTGTCCTCGCTGTCCTCAGTGGTCGTGTCCTCGCTGTGTCCTCAGTGGTCGTGTCCTCGCTGTGTCCTCAGTGGTCGTGTCCTCGCTGTGTCCTCAGTGGTCGTGTCCTCGCTGTGTCCTCAGTGGTCGTGTCCTCGCTGTGTCCTCAGTGGTCGTGTCCTCGCTGTGTCCTCAGTGGTCGTGTCCTCGCTGTGTCCTCAGTGGTCGTGTCCTCGCTGTGTCCTCAGTGGTCGTGTCCTCGCTGTGTCCTCAGTGGTCGTGTCCTCGCTGTGTCCTCAGTGGTCGTGTCCTCGCTGTGTCCTCAGTGGTCGTGTCCTCGCTGTGTCCTCAGTGGTCGTGTCCTCGCTGTGTCCTCAGTGGTCGTGTCCTCGCTGTGTCCTCAGTGGTCGTGTCCTCGCTGTGTCCTCAGTGGTCGTGTCCTCGCTGTGTCCTCAGTGGTCGTGTCCTCGCTGTGTCCTCAGTGGTCGTGTCCTCGCTGTGTCCTCAGTGGTCGTGTCCTCGCTGTGTCCTCAGTGGTCGTGTCCTCGCTGTGTCCTCAGTGGTCGTGTCCTCGCTGTGTCCTCAGTGGTCGTGTCCTCGCTGTGTCCTCAGTGGTCGTGTCCTCGGTGTGTCCTCAGTGGTCGTGTCCTCGGTGTCCTCAGTGGTCGTGTCCTCGGTGTCCTCAGTGGTCGTGTCCTCGGTGTCCTCAGTGGTCGTGTCCTCGGTGTCCTCAGTGGTCGTGTCCTCGGTGTCCTCAGTGGTCGTGTCCTCGGTGTCCTCAGTGGTCGTGTCCTCGCTGTGTCCTCAGTGGATGACACTGGTTCAGATTCTAGTAAGATCTGCAGAATCTGATACAGTGTTATGATGCATGTCCGTGTACCGTGTGTGGCGGGTTAATGCATGTCCGTGTACCGTGTGTGGCGGGTTAATGCATGTCTGTGTATCGTGTGTGGCGGGTTAATGCATGTCCGTGTACCGTGTGTGGCGGGTTAATGCATGTCCGTGTACCGTGTGTGGCGGGTTAATGCATGTCCGTGTACCGTGTGTGGCGGGTTAATGCATGTCCGTGTACCGTGTGTGGCGGGTTAATGCATGTCCGTGTACCGTGTGTGGCGGGTTAATGCATGTCCGTGTACCGTGTGTGGCGGGTTAATGCATGTCCGTGTACCGTGTGTGGCGGGTTAATGCATGTCCGTGTACCGTGTGTGGCGGGTTAATGCATGTCCGTGTACCGTGTGTGGCGGGTTAATGCATGTCCGTGTACCGTGTGTGGCGGGTTAATGCATGTCTGTGTACCGTGTGTGGCGGGTTAATGCATGTCTGTGTACCGTGTGTGGCGGGTTAATGCATGTCCGTGTACCGTGTGTGGCGGGTTAATGCATGTCTGTGTACCGTGTGTGGCGGGTTAATGCATGTCCGTGTACCGTGTGTGGCGGGTTAATGCATGTCTGTGTACCGTGTGTGGCGGGTTAATGCATGTCCGTGTACCGTGTGTGGCGGGTTAATGCATGTCCGTGTACCGTGTGTGGCGGGTTAATGCATGTCTGTGTACCGTGTGTGGCGGGTTAATGCATGTCTGTGTACCGTGTGTGGCGGGTTAATGCATGTCCGTGTACCGTGTGTGGCGGGTTAATGCATGTCTGTGTACCGTGTGTGGCGGGTTAATGCATGTCTGTGTACCGTGTGTGGCGGGTTAATGCATGTCCGTGTACCGTGTGTGGCGGGTTAATGCATGTCTGTGTACCGTGTGTGGCGGGTTAATGCATGTCCGTGTACCGTGTGTGGCGGGTTAATGCATGTCTGTGTACCGTGTGTGGCGGGTTAATGCATGTCCGTGTACCGTGTGTGGCGGGTTAATGCATGTCTGTGTACCGTGTGTGGCGTGTTAATGCATGTCCGTGTACCGTGTGTGGCGGGTTAATGCATGTCCGTGTACCGTGTGTGGCGGGTTAATGCATGTCCGTGTACCGTGTGTGGCGTGTTAATGCATGTCCGTGTACCGTGTGTGGCGGGTTAATGCATGTCCGTGTACCGTGTGTGGCGGGTTAATGCATGTCTGTGTACCGTGTGTGGCGGGTTAATGCATGTCTGTGTACCGTGTGTGGCGGGTTAATGCATGTCCGTGTACCGTGTGTGGCGGGTTAATGCATGTCTGTGTACCGTGTGTGGCGGGTTAATGCATGTCCGTGTACCGTGTGTGGCGGGTTAATGCATGTCTGTGTACCGTGTGTGGCGGGTTAATGCATGTCCGTGTACCGTGTGTGGCGGGTTAATGCATGTCCGTGTACCGTGTGTGGCGGGTTAATGCATGTCTGTGTACCGTGTGTGGCGGGTTAATGCATGTCTGTGTACCGTGTGTGGCGGGTTAATGCATGTCCGTGTACCGTGTGTGGCGGGTTAATGCATGTCTGTGTACCGTGTGTGGCGGGTTAATGCATGTCTGTGTACCGTGTGTGGCGGGTTAATGCATGTCCGTGTACCGTGTGTGGCGGGTTAATGCATGTCTGTGTACCGTGTGTGGCGGGTTAATGCATGTCCGTGTACCGTGTGTGGCGGGTTAATGCATGTCTGTGTACCGTGTGTGGCGGGTTAATGCATGTCCGTGTACCGTGTGTGGCGGGTTAATGCATGTCTGTGTACCGTGTGTGGCGGGTTAATGCATGTCCGTGTACCGTGTGTGGCGGGTTAATGCATGTCTGTGTACCGTGTGTGGCGGGTTAATGCATGTCCGTGTACCGTGTGTGGCGGGTTAATGCATGTCTGTGTACCGTGTGTGGCGGGTTTGAGAATGTGCCACAAACTGATGACTGAAGGATGCTTGGATCAACACCGCCGAAGCCTCATCTCCGACCAGGCCTCCCGGTGGAATGAAATGATTGACCAGGCTCTTACTGCTGGCCGCACACAGTCCAACGTATACACAACTACTAGTGCGTATGTTGAGCTGAAAAATTCCTAAAGTCAGGAACTTATTTTAGAAACTCGAGATCCTTCTTCAAGATAGTCAGGGATTGTTGGTAATTCTTCTTACGTATAATGGAAGGCTTTTTAAAAGTCTTAGGCCCTTTACACTTATTGTGTTGTCTCTCAAAGATATAATTATAAAGATATAATTATTTTTTTCAGGGATCATACTAGTAATAAATACAGCCTGGTTGATCAGGTTAGCACCAGACGAGCCTGGCTCATGGCCGGGCTCTGAGAGTAGAAAGACACTCAAAACTCATCAAAGGTATGTTGCTCACTGTGGGTATCTTGGCATATCTGTCGATTCTCTTGCTTTCATAGTAAGCGCTTTCTATGTTCTGATTTGGGACCAATCTCTAAGATTTTTCAGATATAAATTATGATGCATCTTTATCGCCAGTGCTGCAAGGAGTACAAGCTAAGCGATTTCAAACCTTCCTAGTAATTTGGATGGTTGACTGAATTTATAAGAGCAGTGAAGATTCTCTGTTTATTCTCCACATCTGCAATTTCGTCTGCCTTAAAAGAGGCTGTTAGTGTACAGCAATATTCTAGCCTAGACAAAACAAGTGACAGAGTATCATCACTGGCTTGGTATCATCCCTCGTTCTGAGAGTCCTCATTATCTATCCTATAATTTTTCGCGCAGTTGTAATAACACTATTGTGGTCCTTTAAAACGAGATCCTCCGACGTTATCACATTACTTTTCCACTCTACTGAGTAGTTACGGTGAGTTTTTATTTCCTCAGTTTATTCAGTAACCGAGTAACTGAAATTTGTCTTCATTTAATATCGTATTTTGTGTGTCCAACTAGATGATTTGGTTTATGTCATCTTGGAGATTTGCTGTACCTTAGGTAAAGGTATATCAAAGGTTATGTATGCCACTCTCGTCCAGACACTAGTATCGTCTACACAAGATAATACAGTGCTATGGTTTATAGCTCCGTCTGTCAGATACGAGGATGAGGATGATGAAGGCGATCTGAGGAGCCATCCTTCAGTCACGGAAAGAATTACAACCATTCCAAATTTTTCTTTAATTAACTAACTAACCAAACCTCATTGGGTACTATGCTGGCCCTGAGACGCATCGCTCAGGAAACACTGAAGATGTTCACAAGACGCAGACTAAAACACTGGAAACACTGAACATGTTCACACGGCGCAGACTAAAACACACACACACAACCTGATTTAGCGGATATAAAAATTTCACCACATTTTAAGCACAAAATGATGACCTGTGCACCTGCACACTTGCCCCTCACTCTCCTCCGTCGTCGAGTTACCAGGCACCTTTTTCCAACGTTAGAAGCTACGTTTATGGGAGGAAGTGCAAAATAAGCCCAGTGAAAAGCAGGGGCACCATGGGCACAATGAGAAAACACTGTATCAACATCCGGGGTCCCAGATTATTCAACATCTTGCCAAAAGATATCACAAACGCTGCTGGAACAAGTGTAGAAGTCTTCAAGAGGAAACTGGACCAGTATCTTTACCAGGTGCCAGATCAATCAGGCTGTGATGGACATGTGGGGCATGGGGCCTCCAGCAGCAACAACCTGGCTAGCAGCAGGCGAGCCTGCCCCATGGTCGGGCTTTGGGAGTAGAAAGACTCTACACACTCATCAAAAGTATGGTACAAGTTGTTAAGGGTTGCATTAAGTCATCTGAGTCACTCCTGGAGGCTGGGAATGGGGGATTTAACAACCTTGGCCACAGATCACCTGCACATGCCAACTGTTCCTAGAGTCAGGCCCTTGTAATCGCACGCCCATCTTGATTTCAAGCCGATAGGGAGAAGACTTCTCGTGTTATGAGCGAAACAAATGAAAATCTGAAATAATAGAGATAGATTCAGGCGAACCACTTAAAATTATCCCCGGAGAGGGATAATTAAGTGTTAGATCTATACTATAGCAAATAGCTCTATAACGTATTGAAGGGAAACCTGTGGGAAGAAGATGGGGAGACTAGAGAGACTGAACACAGGGTGGAGAGGAAGAGCCTGGATAGATCTGTCATTTCAGAAGAGCCTTCAACACCGGAGTGGGTGGTCTTACTGTCATGTACAAGGCCGATATTGTCAAAGTACCACACTTGGCTCCACTCCGAGGACAGCAAGGAGCGAGTTTCTACACCACAAGACGGGCAGCCAGTAGTAACTTCACTTTGACTAACCTTCTCCGGAACATCACTATCTCTGAAATCATTTATTCCTAGGGTAACTCGAGTCTAGAACATGTTTGTACTGCATAATGATATCAACGAAGTAAAGTCGGTTGATCAAATTAAATTGGTGGCCCACAGAAGGCTCCAACTTCATCCTGTTCCCTACTTCTGTGTCTCATAACAATAAAAAAGGCTTTTAAATGATCTATGTAACAGTTCTTAGCTTGTAAATAAAGTTAGGAATCCTTAACCTAACCTTGTAAAACCTGTGTATAAAAAGGGGGGGAAGGAGGAGAGAGGGAGGAGGAGGAAAGAGGGAGGAGGAGGAGGGAGGAGGAGAGAGGGAGGAGGAAAGAGAGGGAGAGGGGGAGGAGGAAAGAGAGGGGGAGGAGGAAAGAGAGGGAAAGGGGGAGGAGGAAAGAGAGGGAGAGAGGGAGAAGGAAAGAGAGGGAGAGAGGGAGAAGGAAAGAGAGGGAGAGAGGGAGGAGAGGGGAGAGAGAGGGTGTAAGAGAGCAATGGTAGCAGGGCAGGAGAGAAAGTCGTGGGTCAGAGGTAAAGCAGGTGACCCCCCCCCCTCCCTCCCTCCACCCGTCTCTCCCTCTCTCTCGCTCCCTCACCCCCCCCCCTCCCGTCCCGTCTCTGCTTGTGCACACGCTTACTCTCTCACGCGCACACACGCACGCACGTATATCTGCCACGCATACATGCACGCACGCAAACCTCTCTCACAACCACTGGAGTGGAGGCACAGTGGCCTCCACTCTAGAACAACAGATATTAGTGCCAGCAAACAAAGTTCCTCTACATACCATCAATACGACGACATTTATCTTTGCAAATATACAGGATCTAAAGCCATAACAAACAAAATACCTTTCATCAGTGGACTGCTCACAGAGTCAAATGCAATTTTTGCGGCTTTCACAGAGACTCACATAAGGGATCACTTTGACAACGAAATATGGATCCCAGGTTATAACCTATTCAGATGCGACAGAGTAAATAGGCAACGCGGGGATTGGTGGGGTGGGGGTGAGGGGCTGCACGTCACAGAGTCGCTCATTTGCTCGGAGCTAAACACCTCAAATGATGTAGTTGAAGTTTTGGCACTAGAGACTGAAAACCAAAATCTTGTCACTGTGGTTGTATACAAGCCTCCTGATGCAACTTACCAACAATTCCAGTAACAGCTTTTGAGAACTGAACATTGTCTGGAAAATCTCCCAACTCCTGCCCCAAACTTAAGATACCTAAAATAGAGAACGTAGCAAATAATGCTGTAGCAGAGATAACCCCAAGAGGCAGCTCAGATGAGAATTCACGCACACATAAGATATTAAATCTCTACAACAAATTCACTTTAAACCAGCAAATAATGGAGTCGACAAGACTTGAAAATGAACTGTACCTCATCTTCACTAATAATGACGATCTGATAAGAAATATAACAGTATCAAAGACAATACACTCAGATCACAGACATGTTTGCGCAGGGCTCTTGACCAGCGAAAGGTGATCAGTTATGAAGGTACCTTCACCAAATTTAACTTCAATACCAAAAATATACAGTGGGATCAAATTAACTATGTCCTAAATGAAACACGGTGAGAAGATATCTTAAATAACACGGATCCCAACCTTTGTCTAAAAAAAATTAACTCAGTGGCACTTGAGGTATACTCAAGGTCCATCTGTTTAAGAAGAAGAGAAGATATACGTTAGAAAGAATAACATGTTCCCCACACAGGTCAAGACGAAGAATCACAGAGCTGCTGCAGAGAAACAGCAAATATCGAACTTAAGTTTAAAGAATCATACAGGCGACAAGAAACTCAAGAGGAATTTAAAGCCGTAAATGAAATTGAAAGAAACCCAAAATATTTCTTTTCTTATGACAATTATAGGGCAAAAACAACATGTAGTATTGGACCCCTGCTTAGATGAGATGGGACTTACACAGATGACAGGAAAGAAACGAGTGAGATACTAAGCGAGATACGAAGTATAGTGAGCCGTTAACAAGATTAAGAGTCGACAATGTAAATGGATTTTTTTTATGACCGAGACTCAAAATTTGGTTAATTAAAAAATCTCTGATATCCTAACATCACAAGACTATGAAAAAGGAATAAATGACATACCCCATGCCCAGACCCCCTGCCCAGACTAGTGGGTCGACGTGTTCGCTAATAACTGCAAGAAGCCCCTTGCACGTACCTTTAACATTCTATGGAGACAGCACACAGACACAGAGGTCATCTCACTGTCACCAAACGCAACAAAGACCCACACCATAAAAATCTTTGAAAGAGGTCTAAGAAGCAAGATCGTCACCCACTTAGATATCTATCAGTTACATAACCCAGGGCAGCATGGGTTTTGAGCAAGTCGCTCCTGCCCGTCCCAGCTACTGGACCATATGATGCTCTGGAGGACAAAGAAAATACAGATGTAGTTTACACAGATTGCGAAGGCTTTCGACAAGTGCGACCATGGTGTAATAGCACAAAAAAATGATTGATAAAAAAATAACGGGTAGAGTTGGTAGATGGATCTATAACTTCCTAACAAACTGAACACACAGAGTAATAATAAACAGTAAAGTCAGAGGCGGCTACAGTGAAAAGCTCTCTTCCACAAGGCATAATACTCGCTCCCATCCTGTTCGTCATCCTCATGTCTGACATGGACAGAGATGTAATAGTGTCTTCCTCTGCAGATGACACTCGAATTTGAATGTCATCCATCGAGGACAAGTCTCCAAGGAGACATCAACCAAGTCTTTAAATGGGCCGCAGAAAACAATATGAAGTTCAATGAAGAGAAATTTCAATTACTCCGACATAGAAAACTCGAGGAAATTAAAACTAATGGAGTATAAAACAGATTCAAAAGAGCGAAAAAATAACGTGAGGGACTTGGCAACGATAATGTTAAATGATTTCACTTTCAAAGATTACAACAATGTATCTACTATCTTTGCTAGGAAAATGATAGGATGGGTAATGAGAACCTTCAAAACTATGGATGCCAAGCCCATGATTCTTTTCAAATTGTTTCTCTCTATGCTGGAATATTTCTGTACACTAACGGCCCCTTTCAAGGCAGGCGAAATTGCAGACCTGGAGAATGTAGAGAGAACTTTCACGGTATATATAAGTACGATAAGGCACCTAATTTACTGGGAATGGTTGAAGTCCCTTGATTTTATTCCATGGAATGCAGGCGAGAAAGATACATAATAATATACATACACTTGGAAAATCCTAGAGGGACTAGTCCCAAATTTGCACGCAAAAATCATTTCCTACGAAAGGAAGACTCGGCAGGAGATGCAACATCCCCTAATGAAAAGCAGGCGCGCCATGAGTACACTGAAAGAACACAGTAAGTGTTAGGGGCCCAAGACTGTTCAACTGCCTCCCAGCATACGCAAGGGAGGATTTCCAATACATCCCTGGCTGTCTTCAAGAGGAAGCTGGACAGGCACCTAAAGTCAATACCTGACGAGCCGGGCAGTGGTTCGTACGTTGGTATGCGTGCGGCCAGCAGTAACAGCCTGGATGATCAGGTCCTGATCCACCGCGAGGTCTGGTCACATGTACTGGGGGTTCACCTCCATCTCTACTCTTAGGGTGGTAGTGGGGGCCCATATCCCAGGGTAGTGGTGGGCGTGTCTAGGATGGGCGGGAGGGCGTGGGTGTGAGTGGCCTTCCCACGACCTCTCGTTCACGCACACCTTACCTCTTTATTCCCTTGAGCACGCCCTGCAACACCCACACCACACCCAGTACACCCACTATACTCGCACAATGCTCAACATTCCTTAAGGCAAATTTAATACACAGTTCTAAGCGTAGTTACGACAGAACTCATGGAAGTAGAAACCAGCAATTACAGTTGATGAGGCGGGGCCAAGAGCTAGAGAGAGGCTCTCCCCTCCCCCCGGTGAGAGTATTGGTGTACCCTCACAGCCTACCCTAAGACCAGTTACAGGACTGTGAAGGCCAAGAACAGGACGATTGTAATTTAAGGAGCCATGACTCGACCCTTGCGCACACAACTAGGCGAACACAGCTACACCTTGGGGATGAGTGGGCGGAGATGAGGGTGGGCAACATCCCCTCCCCGGGAACCACCCAAACATGGCCACCTGCTGGGGAAGAACATATGCAACACCATCAGAAGCAACATGTGCGGCACCACCAGGAACATCAGTACACCAACTATATGCAGCACCATACCCAGGCTGGTGGTGCTGCACATCACCCACATTCCATAGTGATGCACCAACTGGTTCTCCCCAACCTTTGACGACCTTACCCCCCTTCACCCCCTCCTATCCTGAACCCCCTCCCTAGTTTGCTCATGATGTTGGTGTCCCGTAGCTCGATTGGTAGCGCACTCAGCTCACAAACTGAGGCCCGTGGTTCGATCCCCGGTACGGCTGGAAACATTAGGACGTGTTTCCATAAGACACCTGCTGTCTATATTCACCTATCAGTAAAACAGGCACCTGGGTATTAGTAGACTGGTGTGGGTCGCATCCTGGGAACAAAACTGACCTAATTTGCCCGAAATACTGTGCATAACAAGTGACTTTCTATATAGTAGTATGTCATTGATGTCAGCTAGGACTGTATACCTTGTACTTGTACAAATGAAAGTTATTATTTACATTATTAATACCATGATCTTCAGGCTGACTGTCACCAGGCAGTAATTTCATGCACTGGACAGGGAGGTATAACATCTTTTAGGAGTGAAGATGTGAGTGTGGGGGAGGTGCGTGAGGTATTACATAGAATGAAAAGGGATAAAGCAGCTGCAAGTCTGTATTTTCAGCCATGTTATACTGAGCCTATTACAATCATGAATCTGCATTATGTATGTATGTACTCTTGGTTACATAATGTAATCAAGATTTCTCCTTTACATTTGATATACCTTTGAAGAGTTTCGAGTTTATCTACTCTCTGAGCCCGGCCATGGGCCAGGCTCGTCTGGTGCTTGCCTGGTCAACCAGGGTGTTGGTGCTGGAGGCCCGCTGCCCCACATATCCATCACAGCCTGGTTGATCTGGCACCTGGTGAAGATACTTGTCTAGTTTCCTCTTGAAGGCTTCAACACTTGTTCCAGCAGTGTTTCTGATATCTTCTGGTAAGATGTTGAAAAGTCTGGGACCCCAGATGCTGATAGTGTTCCCTTATTGTCTCTACCGCACCCCTGCTCCTGACTGGGTTTATTTTACACTTCCTCCCATATCTCTCACTCCAGTATGTTGTTATGGCAGTGTGCAGATTTGGGACCAAGCCTTCGAGTACCTTCTAGGTATATATTATCATGTACCTCTCTCTCCTTCGCTCCAATGAGTACATGTTAAAGACTTGCAGGCGTTCCCAATAGTTTAGGTGCTTTACTGGCTTAATGTGAGCCGTAAACGATCTCTGTATTTGTTCCAGCTCCGATATTTCTCCTGCCCTGAACGGGGCCGTCAGCACTGAGCAATATTCTAAGTGAGGGAGAACTAGCGATTTGAAGAGTGTCACCATTGACATTATTTCCCTTGTTTTGAAAGTTCTCAGTACCCACCCAGTCATCTTCCTGGCTGTCATCTTTGTCTTGTTATGGTCTTTAAAAGAAAGGTCCGCTGACATAATTATTCCTAGGTCTTTTACGTGTTCCTTACGTTCTATTTGGTGACTCTCTTGAGTTTTGTATATAGTGCTCCTTTTGAGTTCTTCATTCTTTCCATACCTAAGCAGCTGGAACTTATCACCACTGAACCTCACGTTCTCCACTGCCCACTGGAAAACCTTGTTTATGTCTTCCTGTACTTTTTCAGTGTCCTCTACCGTACTGACTTTCATGCTTATTTTAGTGTCATCTGCAAATGCTGATACAAAAGTGTGCCGGGTGTTTTTGTCTATGTCTGCTATGAGGATGAGGTCGCCGCTTCATTTTCTTCTATATACAATTTTTGTTGTCTCGTTTTATATCTTCATAAAAATCCCATTTGTGTTGTCTATGGTAGAGACCATCCTGAGAAATGGTAACTCCCAGGTGATAGTAACTCCAGCCCTACTGGGATGAATTTTTTGAAGCTGTCGTAGCTGCCATACCTCCCTCCCACCATACATCCCTCCCACCATACATCCCTCCCACCATACATCCCTCCCACCTTACTTCCCTCCCACCCTACATCCCTACCCTCCATCCTTACATCCTTCAGGATGAAGGATTGTTCTCCTGTAGATGATTGCGATGAAAAATTAAGAAATAAGTGGAGTATGTGATCATTTATTGACTACGTTTCGCCCATACAGTGCACAGGTTGTACTGCACTAGTTGAAGAGTGAGACACTTATGCAACATATGGGAATCTTTATTCAGGAAACGTTTCGCCACACAGTGGCTTCATCAGTCCGATACAAAGTAGAAAGATTCCCATATGTTGCAAAAGTGTCTCAATCTTCAACTTGTCGGTTTTTCAAACCATTCATCACAACTGTCAGACACTGCAGCATCATGGAATCTTGTTACAAAGAATTCTTCAACACTTGTCCAACCTTCGGACGAAGACCTACTTCGACTAGTGGATGGTACCACTATGACCTCACCTCCTCCTGCTTCACCTCACCTCACTACAGTATATAAGCCACGTCTACGGCCCTATGCTGTACATTCTACAAGATTGATGGACTGAACACATCGACTCCAGGCTGAGGGACTGATTACCTCAAACTCCTCCTCTCCTTACGCCTTTCTACTTTGTATCGGACTGATGAAACCACTGTGTGGCGAAACGTTTCCTGAATAAAGATTCCCATATGTTGCATAAGTGTCTCAATCTTCAACTTGTCGGTTTTTCAAACCATTCATCACTGCACTAGTTGTACGTTTCCATACTCATTCCCCATCAATTACAGTGTACATTCCCACCATTCACACACTACTGGACGTTCCCATCACTCATTCTCTAGAATCTAGTCATTCTTGGCAGAGACGGAAGGTTCACAGAGGAATACCAATATACCTTTGTGTCTGATGGCGAGCATATTAAGAGTAAAGAGGACTGACCACCAGAAGCTCCGTAAGAGGATTTTTAATACTGCCATCAACCCTCCGTGTACGTTAACCACACACCATGTTACACGTGTACGTTAACCACACACCATGTTACACGTGTACGTTAACCACACACCATGTTACCCTCTCTCTAAAGCTAAGACAAAGACTCGTACACTCCTGCAGGCTCTTAAACGAGTTCATTATCCTTCTTTAATAAAACAAAGACTATTACAGGATCTTAAACGAATTCATTATCCTTCTTTAATACAGTAATACAGACTTACAGGGTCTTACGTTCATCTTTCTTGAAGCTAAGACAAGGACTTTTAGACCTTTGCTGAGTTTTGAGTCTTTCTATTCCCGGAGGACCGGCCATGGGTCAGGCTCTTCTGGTGCTGAACTCTTCAACCAGGTTGTTGCTGCTGGAGGCCCGCTTACAGCAGAGATACGTTATTTCACTTTTCTGTACCCTATAATCTTCTATTACAAAAACTATTACAATATCACATTTTACTCTTCTAAACCACTAAGACTTCTAAACCACTAAGACTTCTAAACCACTAAGACTTCTAAACCACTAAGACTTCTAAACCACTAAGACTTCTAAACCACTAAGACTTCTAAACCACTAAGACTTCTAAACCACTAAGACTTCTAAACCACTAAGACTTCTAAACCACTAAGACTTCTAAACCACTAAGACTTCTAAACCACTAAGACTTCTAAACCACTAAGACTTCTAAACCACTAAGACTTCTAAACCACTAAGACTTCTAAACCACTAAGACTTCTAAACCACTAAGACTTCTAAACCACTAAGACTTCTAATTATGAAGCTGAAAAACTAAACAAGACTTTAAAAATATATATAAATGTACATTACGTCAGGGGATAATATTGTGTGTGTCTAATTTATCAACATGACGGTTCTCTGAACCATTCATCTACAAATATTCTGTATAAATTCTACCGAGTATTAACCATCAGGCGGCAGTCAATATTTTTTTATGTTACTTTGGTCCGGTATGTGTCTAGGCTTCTGCCATACGTATTTTTCGAATTTAAGAGGAATTCCCAGGAGACGGTTGGGTCTGGGACTGGGATATGTATGGGCAGGGGTGAAAACTTCTAGGGATGGACCGGGATATGTAGGGGGAGGGGTGATAACTCCTAGGGATCGACTAGTCACTAGAGGATCACACACAGGAAGAAATCCTTGACTTGGTAAGTTCCTCAAAGGGAATTCCTGACCAGCTGGGCTCTGGTGCCTGCGATGGCATGCGAGCTAACTGCTAATACCAACGACTTAGTTGAAGAATTGAGACACTTATGCAACATATGGGAATCTTTATTGAGGAAACGTTTCGCCACACAGTGGCTTCATCAGTCCAATACAAATAAGAAGGGTGTAAGGAGAGAAGTAGGTAATCAGTCCCTCAACCTGGAGTCGATGTGTTCATCACACCAACAACCTAACTGGCCAGGCCTGGTCTGGGAACAGGCAGCGGTTGAGATGATCCCGGAACCATCTTAGTCCACCACCACCACCGATGCCGCCACCAATAATTAACAAAAACATCACCGCCACTAATCACCACCACCTACATCCTCCACCACTAACACTACCACCACCACCACCTACATCCTCCACGACTAACACTACCACCATCACCTACATCCTCCACCACTAACACTACCACCACCACCACCTACATCCTCCACGACTAACACTACCACCATCACCTACATCCTCCACCACTAACACTACCACCACCACCACCTACATCCTCCACCACTAACACTACCACCACCACCTACATCCTCCACCACTAACACTACCACCACCACCTACATCCTCCACCACTAACACTACCACCACCACCACCTACATCCTCCACCACTAACACTACCACCATCACCTACATCCTCCACCACTAACACTACCACCACCACCTACATCCTCCACCACTAACACTACCACCATCACCTACATCCTCCACCACTAACACTACCACCACCACCTACATCCTCCACCACTAACACTACCACCCTCACCTACATCCTCCACCACTAACACTACCACCACCACCTACATCCTCCACCACTAACACTACCACCACCACCTACATCCTCCACCACTAACACTACCACCACCACCTACATCCTCCACCACTAACACTACCACCACCACCTACATCCTCCACCACTAACACTACCACCATCACCTACATCCTCCACCACTAACACTACCACCACCACCTATATCCTCCACCACTAACACTACCACCACCACCTACATCCTCCACCACTAACACTACCACCACCACCTACATCCTCCACCACTAACACTACCACCACCACCTACATCCTCCACCACTAACATTACCACCACCACCTACATCCTCCACCACTAACACTACCACCATCACCTACATCCTCCACCACTAACACTACCACCATCACCTACATCCTCCACCACTAACACTACCACCACCACCTACATCCTCCACTACTAACACTACCACCACCACCTACATCCTCCACCACTAACACTACCACCACCACCTACATCCTCCACCACTAACACTACCACCATCACCTACATCCTCCACCACTAACACTACCACCACCACCTACATCCTCCACCACTAACACTACCACCACCACCTACATCATCCACCACTAACACTACCACCACCACCACCTACATCCTCCACCACTAACACTACCACCATCACCTACATCCTCCACCACTAACACTACCACCACCACCTACATCCTCCACCACTAACACTACCACCATCACCTACATCCTCCATCACTAACACTACCACCACCACCTACATCCTCCACCACTAACACTACCACCATCACCTACATCCTCCACCACTAACACTACCACCATCACCTACATCCTCCACCACTAACACTACCACCATCACCTACATCCTCCACCACTAACATTACCACCACCACCTACATCCTCCACCACTAACACTACCACCATCACCTACATCCTCCACCACTAACACTACCACCATCACCTACATCCTCCACCAATAACACTACCACCACCACCTACATCCTCCACCACTAACACTACCACCATCACCTACATCCTCCACCACTAACATTACCACCACCACCTACATCCTCCACCACTAACACTACCACCATCACCTACATCCTCCACCACTAACACTACCACCATCACCTACATCCTCCACCACTAACACTACCACCACCACCTACATCCTCCACCACTAACACTACCACCACCACTTACATCCTCCACCACTAACACTACCACCATCACCTACATCCTCCACCACTAACATTACCACCACCACCTACATCCTCCACCACTAACACTACCACCATCACCTACATCCTCCACCACTAACACTACCACCATCACCTACATCCTGGACCACTAACACTACCACCATCACCTACATCCTCCCCCACTAACACTACCACCATCACCTGCATCCTCCACGACTAACACTACCACCATCACCTACATCCTCCACCACTAACACTACCACCATCACCTACATCCTCCACCACTAACACTACCACCATCACCTACATCCTCCACCACTAACATTACCACCACCACCTACATCCTCCACCACTTACACTACCACCATCACCTGCATCCTCTACCACTAACACTACCACCATCACCTACATCCTCCCCCACTAACACTACCACCATCACCTGCATCCTCCACGACTAACACTACCACCATCACCTACATCCTCCACGACTAACACTACCACCATCACCTACATCCTCCACCACTAACACTACCACCATCACCTGCATCCTCTACCACTAACACTACCACCATCACCTACATCCTCCTCCACTAACACTACCACCATCACCTGCATCCTCCACGACTAACACTACCACCATCACCTACATCCTCCACGACTAACACTACCACCACCACCTACATCCTCCACCACTAACACTACCACCACCACCTACATCCTCCACCACTAACTACCACCACCACCTACATCCTCCACCACTAACACTACCACCATCACCTACATCCTCCACCACTAACACTACCACCACCACCTACATCCTCCACCACTAACACTACCACCATCACCTACATCCTCCACCACTAACACTACCACCACCAGCTACATCCTCCACCACTAACACTACCACCATCACCTACATCCTCCACCACTAACACTACCACCACCACCTACATCCTCCACCACTAACACTACCACCATCACCTACATCCTCCACCACTAATACTACCACCACCACCTACATCCTCCACCACTAACACTACCACCATCACCTACATCCTCCACCACTAACACTACCACCATCACCTACATCCTCCACCACTAACACTACCACCATCACCTACATCCTCCACCACTAACACTACCACCATCACCTACATCCTCCACCACTAACACTACCACTACCACCTACATCCTCCACCACTAACAACCATCAGTATTTCCTTATCTAAGCACCGCTACAATTAAGTATTATCAGTTGAAGACAATATCTAAGACTATCTTATCTTCCTGAGACGTGTACATCCTGTACACTGATAGTCTATCTTCGTCTCTACCACTGCCAACAGTAACAGCAGCAGCAGCGAGGTAGTAGTAGCAATGGTAGTAGTAGTAACACTGCCAACAGCAACAGCAGCAGCGAGGTAGTAGTAGCAATGGCGGTAGTAGTAGTAGTAGTAGTAACTGCCGACAGTAACAGCAGCGAGGTAGTAGTAGCAATGGTAGTAGTACCACTGCCAACAGTAACAGCAGCAGCGAGGTAGTAGCAATGGTAGTAGTACCACTGCCAACAGTAACAGCAGCAGCGAGGTAGTAGCAATGTTGGTAGTAGTAGTAGTATTAGTAGTAGTATTAGTAGTAGTAGCATTAGTAGTAGTAGTAGTAGCATTAGTAGTAGTAGTAGTAGCATTAGTAGTAGTAGCATTAGTAGTAGTAGTAGTAGTAGTAGTAGTAGTAGTAGTAGTAGTAGTAGTAGTAGTAGTAGTAGTAGTAGTAGTAGTAGTAGTAGTAGTAGAACAGTAGTAGTAACAGTAGCAGTAGTAGCAGCAGCAGCAGCAGCAGCAGCAGTATTAGTAGTAGTATTAGTAGCAGTATTAGCAGCAGCAGCATAAGAACATAAGAAAGAAGGAACACTGCAACAGGCCTACTGACCCATGCGAAGCAGGTACATGCCACCCCCCAGCTTAGAACAATGACCACCTAGTCAGGTCACTTCTACTTCAGGAAGGAGCACGGCATCTGACCCAGTAGCACAAGCTAGTCAGGTCCAACTCTCACCAACCCACACCCACTCGAGAATTTATCCAACCTATTTTTAAAACTACACAAGGTCTTAGCTTCTATGACGGTACTCGGGAGTTTGTTCCACTCATCCACAACTCTATTACCAAACCAGTGCTTTACTATATCCATCCTGAATCTGAATTTTTCCAACTTGAAACCATTGCTGCGAGTCCTGTCTTGGCTGGATATTTTTAGCACGCTATTTACAGCCCCTTCATTTATTCCTGTTTTTCATTTATACACCTGAATCATATCCCCCCTAATTCTACGCCTTTCTAGAGAGTGCAGATTCAGGGTCCTCAGTCTATCCTCATAGGGACGATTTCTGATACATGGGATCAACTCTGTCATCCTCTTTTGTACATTTTCCAGTGCATTTATATCTATTCTGTAATACGGTGACCAAAACTGCGCAGCATAATCTAAATGAGGCCTAACCAAAGATATATAGAGTTGAAGAACAACCTGAGGATTCCTATTATTTATACTTTTTGCTGTGAAGCCAAGGATTCTGTTAGCTCTATTGCGAACACTAATGCACTGCTGTCTTGGTTTCAGATTACTGCTAACCAGAACTCCTAAATCCTTTTCGCAATCCGTAATATTAAGATCTACATTATTTAGTTTATATGTGTCATCGTTATTTTCCTGTTCAACATTTAGAACTTTGCATTTGTCTCTATTGAACTGCATCTGCCACTTCTCCGACCACAGCATCAGTCTATTCAAATCGTCCTGGAGTGCTCTAGTGTCCTCGTCAGAATGAATTAGACGGCCTATTTTGGTGTCATCAGCAAATTTGCTTATGTCGCTACTTATTCCCTTATTTGTGCCGTTTATGTAAATTGTGAACAACAACGGGCCCAACACTGACCCCTGCAGAACACCACTTGTGACGTGCCCCCATTCTGATTTCTCTCCTTTTATGCAAACTCTCTGATGCCTATCTGACAACCATGCCTCTACGCAAGAAAAAATTTCTCCTATTCCGTGTGCCTTAAGTGTCCTCAACAGCCTCTGATGTGGAGCTCTATCGAAAGCCTTACTGAAGTCCATATACACAATATCATATTCATTACCATGATCTACCTCCTCAAACACCTTAGTGAAAAAAAGTTAATAAATTTGTAAGACAGGAACGCCCCTTTGTAAAACAGTGTTGAGATTCATTAATCAATCTATGCCTGTCAAGATGGCTACGTATTGCTTCGGCAATTATTGATTCCATAAATTTTCCCACTATGGAGGTAAGGCTTATTGGTCTATAGTTTGAAGCTAAGGACCTGTCATCTGCCTTGTAAATGGGTATTACATTTGCCACTTTCCACTTATCAGGCACTATGCCAGTTTGTAGTGATATGTTAAAAAGATTAGCCAAAGGTTTGCTTAGTTCCTCTTTAAAATCTTTTAAAACCCTTGCAAACAATTCATCAGGACCTGGGGATTTGTTAGGTTTTAATTTCTTTATTTGTCTGAGGACCATGTCACTAGTTAACGCAATCGTGTATAGTTTATTATCGTCCTGTTCTACATAATTTATTATTTCTGGAATTTCGCTAGTATTTTCCTGAGTAAAAACTGAGAGGAAGTAGGCATTGAAAAATTCACACACATCCTTATCACTGTCAGTGATCTGACCAGAGTTACTCTTAAGTGGGCCAATCTTGCCTCTAATCTTACTTTTGTATACCTGAAAGAACCCTTCTGGGTTAGTCTTCCAATTCCTTGCGACTTTAGCCTCATGATCCCTTTTTTACTTTTATTCCTTTTTTTATTTCTCTCTTTAACTGAATATATTGATTTCTTAACTGCCCATCCCCTCTTTTGATACGCATATATATATGCCTCTCTTTTGACCAACGAGATGTTTTAATCTATTGTTCATCCATTTGGGAACATTTTTGTTAGACCTAATTTCCCTACTCAGAACAAAAGTTGTCTGAGCAGCTAGAACTATGCTCTGAAAAATGCCATATTGGTAACCAACACAAACCTACCTGACCCATAGTCAGGTCATCCCAATTTAGGCCACCTAGGTAATTTTTCAATCCCACGAAATCGGCCAAGCGGAAGTCTGGGACAGAGACTTTATTGCAGTTTCCTTGGTAATTCCATAATATATTGAAACGAAGTGATTTGTGATCGCTTTCCCCAAGCTCATCACTAACCTCAAGATTATTAATTAGTGAATCTTTGATGGCAAGAACTAAGTCAAGCAGATTGTTTCCTCTAGTTGGTTCTGTCACACACAGTTTTAAAAAGCAATCCTGAAGCGTATCAAGAAAGTCACTAGACTTAAGATTTCCTGTCAAATAGTTCCAATCAATTTGTCTAAAGTTAAAAATCTCCCATTAATTAACACAACATTTTCGCATTTAGACGCCTTATGAATTTCGTTCCATAGCAGCTTACTGCACTCCCTATCAAGGTTTGGGGGCCTATAAATCACACCCATTATTAATTTTTCATGCCCCTCGTGAAACTGTAGCCAAACAGATTCTGTCTGATGTTTCTAATCTTATATCATGTCTAACACAACAATTTAAATTATCTGACACACATCGCCACTCCACCACCCTTCCTGTTGACCCTATCAGTGTGGAATAGTTTATAACCCTGTATGCTGCATTCAGAAGGCATTTCTCTATCCTTCAAGTTGAACCAGGTCTCTGCTATAGCAATAATATCTATACTACCTACACTTGCAAGTAATCTTAGCTCATCTATCTTATTTCTTAGACTCCTACTATTTGTATAGTAAACCTTAAGGGAGCTAGTCACTCGTTGCCCTCTACTATCTCTCTCTCTTTGTTGATCAATTGCTTTGCCTTTACTAGCAATTTTATTTTGAATATTGTCTTTTAAACATATCCCTGAGGTATCCCTGTAATATCTGCTGTTTCCAACCCTAATACTGCAGCCTGTTTCCCACAAACACCCATACCTCTATAATCTATCAGTTTGAAGTCCTAGACAAGTCATCAATGACCCCTTCAATCGAAATGGCTAATGCAACCACTCCAACCCCAGAGATGAACCCCATCCCTTGCATACATATTATGTTTGCCATAGAATTTGTCCCAGTTATCAATGACTGGGATTGCAGGTTCCTTGCAGTAACCATCTAGCCAGCAATTTATACCAATTGCCCTAGACATTCATTCATTGCCCACTCCCCTTCTAGGCAAGATGCTACATATGATTGGGATCCCTCCCTTAGACCTGACTACTTCTATGGCTGACCTGTACTTATCCAGTAGCTCCTGTCTCCTGCCCTTCCCAATGCCATTACCCCCAGCACTAAGACAGATAATGGGCTTGTTCCCATTACCTAACATAATATTATCCAACCTGCTAACTATATCACCAGCACCAGCTCCTGGGAGGCACACCCTCTGTCTCACTTTTCTATCTCTGTTACAAAAAGCACAGTCAATACATCTTACCTGAAAATCTTCTACAATTAGAATATTCTTACCTTGATTAGCAGAGGAGTCAGTCATACCTTTAACCTCACTAACCACTGAAGTACACTCATCCTGGAGAACAGAGAATCGATTTCCTACCTTCACACCTTCTCTACTAACCCTCATCTTCCTTCTTCGTGAATTGTGAACCACTTGCCACTCAAAGCGGCTGCCACTCTCACTGGTGGTAACCATTTTCTCCTTACCAGCATCCACCTCACACTCACTCCTAAACCCATCTAGGCGAAGCTTAAGCCTATTTTCTTCCTGAAGAGGTAGAACCTCCTTCTTCAACACTTTAACCTGAGATTCTAAAACACTACAACAAGCCATGGTGCTCAGTAACACCCTACACTAACTCCCAGAGAGCTTAGGACAGATATGACCTCACGTGACCACTGACCTCAGCGTACTTAAGAAGAAGAAGAAGCAGCGACGGCAGCTCCAGCAGAAATAGCATCATTAGCTCCAATAGCAATGGTAATATCAGCAGTAAAAACATCAGCACCGCTAGCACACCTAAGCCTGTCTTAAGCACCACCTCTCACCTGGACCTGCCTTCAGCACCACCTCTCACCTGGACCTGCCTTCAGCACCACCTCTCACCTGGACCTGCCTTCAGCACCACCACTCACCTGCCCCTGCCTTAAGCACCACCTCTCACCTGGACCTGCCTTCAGCACCACCACTCACCTGCCCCTGCCTTCAGCACCACCTCTCACCTGGATCTGCCTTCAGCACCACCACTCACCTGCCCCTGCCTTCAGCACCACCTCTCACCTGGATCTGCCTTCAGCACCACCACTCACCTGCCCCTGCCTTAAGCACCACCTCTCACCTGGACCTGCCTTAAGCACCACATCTCACCTGGACCTGCCTTCAGCACCACCCCTCACCTGGACCTGCCTTCAGCACCACCCCTCACCTGGACCTGCCTTCAGCACCACCTCTCACCTGGACCTGCCTTCAGCACCACCACTCACCTGCCCCTGCCTTCAGCACCACCTCTCACCTGGACCTGCCTTCAGCACCACCACTCACCTGCCCCTGCCTTCAGCACCACCTCTCACCTGGACCTGCCTTCAGCACCACCTCTCACCTGCCCCTGCCTTCAGCACCACCTCTCACCTGGACCTGCCTTCAGCACCACCACTCACCTGGACCTGCCTTCAGCACCACCTCTCACCTGGACCTGCCTTCAGCACCACCTCTCACCTGGACCTGCCTTCAGCACCACCTCTCACTTGGACCTGCCTTCAGCACCACCACTCACCTGCCCCTGCCTTCAGCACCATCTCTCACCTGGATCTGCCTTCAGCACCACCTCTCACCTGGACCTGCCTTCAGCACCACCTCTCACCTGGATCTGCCTTCAGCACCACCTCTCACCTGGACCTGCCTTCAGCACCACCTCTCACCTGGACTTGCCTTCAGCACCACCTCTCACCTGGATCTGCCTTCAGCACCACCTCTCACCTGGACCTGCCTTTAGCACCACCTCTCACCTGCCCCTGCCTTCAGCACCACCTCTCGCCTGGATCTGCCTTCAGCACCACCACTCACCTGGACCTGCCTTCAGCACCACCTCTCACCTGGACCTGCCTTCAGCACCACCACTCACCTGCCCCTGCCTTCAGCACCACCTCTCACCTGGATCTGCCTTCAGAACCACCTCTCACCTGGACCTGCCTTCAGCACCACCTCTCACCTGGACCTGCCTTCAGCACCACCACTCACCTGCCCCTGCCTTCAGCACCACCTCTCACCTGGATCTGCCTTCAGCACCACCTCTCACCTGGATCTGCCTTCAGCACCACCACTCACCTGCCCCTGCCTTCAGCACCACCTCTCACCTGGACCTGCCTTCAGCACCACCTCTCACCTGAAACAAGAAACAATCAACTGTACTTTTTATACCGGAAAAAAATTACAAATTATTTACATTTGTCTATATAAATATCGATCCGCAGCACAATAGAACACGTAACCTCCCCAGCATGGTATAACAGCACACGTAACATCCCCAGCATGGTATAACAGCACACATAACATCCCCAGCATGGTATAACAGCACATGTAACCTCCCCAGCATGGTATAACAGCACACGTAACATCCCCAGCATGGTATAACAGCACACGTAACATCCCCAGCATGGTATAACAGCACATGTAACCTCCCCAGCATGGTATAACAGCACACGTAACATCCCCAGCATGGTATAACAGCACATGTAACCTCCCCAGCATGGTATAACAGCACACGTAACATCCCCAGCATGGTATAACAGCACACGTAACATCCCCAGCATGGTATAACAGCACATGTAACCTCCCCAGCATGGTATAACAGCACACGTAACATCCCCAGCATGGTATAACAGCACACGTAACATCCCCAGCATGGTATAACAGCACATGTAACCTCCCCAGCATGGTATAACAGCACACGTAACCTCCCCAGCATGGTATAACAGCACATGTAACCTCCCCAGCATGGTATAACAGCACACGTAACATCCCCAGCATGGTATAACAGCACACGTAACATCCCCAGCATGGTATAACAGCACACGTAACATCCCCAGCATGGTATAACAGCACACGTAACATCCCCAGCATGGTATAACAGCACACGTAACCTCCCTAGCATGGTATAACAGCACATGTAACATCCCCAGCATGGTATAACAGCACACGTAACATCCCCAGCATGGTATAACAGCACACGTAACATCCCCAGCATGGTATAACAGCACACGTAACCTCCCCAGCATGGTATAACAGCACACGTAACATCCCCAGCATGGTATAACAGCACACGTAACCTCCCCAGCATGGTATAACAGCACACGTAACATCCCCAGCATGGTATAACAGCACACGTAACCTCCCCAGCACGGTATAACAGCACACCTAACCTCCCCAGCATGGTATAACAGCACACGTAACATCCCCAGCATGGTATAACAGCACACGTAACCTCCCCAGCATGGTATAACAGCACACGTAACCTCCCCAGCATGGTATAACAGCACACGTAACATCCCCAGCATGGTATAACAGCACACGTAACATCCCCAGCATGGTATAACAGCACACGTAACATCCCCAGCATGGTATAACAGCACACGTAACCTCCCCAGCATGGTATAACAGCACACGTAACATCCCCAGCATGGTATAACAGCACACGTAACATCCCCAGCATGGTATAACAGCACACGTAACCTCCCCAGCATGGTATAACAGCACACGTAACATCCCCAGCATGGTATAACAGCACACGTAACATCCCCAGCATGGTATAACAGCACACGTAACCTCCCCAGCATGGTATAACAGCACACGTAACATCCCCAGCATGGTATAACAGCACACGTAACATCCCCAGCATGGTATAACAGCACACGTAACCTCCCCAGCATGGTATAACAGCACACGTAACATCCCCAGCATGGTATAACAGCACACGTAACCTCCCCAGCATGGTATAACAGCACACGTAACATCCCCAGCATGGTATAACAGCACACGTAACCTCCCCAGCATGGTATAACAGCACACGTAACCTCCCCAGCATGGTATAACAGCACACGTAACCTCCCCAGCATGGTATAACAGCACACGTAACCTCCCCAGCATGGTATAACAGCACACGTAACCTCCCCAGCATGGTATAACAGCACACGTAACCTTCCCAGCATGGTATAACAGCACATGTAACCTCCCCAGCATGGTATAACAGCACATGTAACCTCCCCAGCATGGTATAACAGCACATGTAACCTCCCCAGCATGGTATAACAGCACACGTAACCTCCCCAGCATGGTATAACAGCACATGTAACCTCCCCAGCATGGTATAACAGCACACGTAACCTCCCCAGCATGGTATAACAGCACACGTAACCTCCCCAGCATGGTATAACAGCACACGTAACCTCCCCAGCATGGTATAACAGCACATGTAACCTCCCAGCACGGTATAACAGCACACGTAACCTCCCCAGCATGGTATAACAGCACATGTAACCTCCCCAGCATGGTATAACAGCACACGTAACCTCCCCAGCATGGTATAACAGCACACGTAACCTCCCCAGCATGGTATAACAGCACACGTAACCTCCCCAGCATGGTATAACAGCACACGTAACCTCCCCAGCATGGTATAACAGCACACGTAACCTCCCCAGCATGGTATAACAGCACACGTAACCTCCCCAGCATGGTATAACAGCACACGTAACCTCCCCAGCATGGTATAACAGCACACGTAACCTCCCCAGCATGGTATAACAGCACACGTAACCTCCCCAGCATGGTATAACAGCACACGTAACCTCCCCAGCATGGTATAACAGCACACGTAACCTCCCCAGCATGGTATAACAGCACACGTAACCTTCCCAGCATGGTATAACAGCACACGTAACATCCCCAGCATGGTATAACAGCACACGTAACCTCTCCAGCATGGTATAACAGCACATGTAACCTCCCCAGCATGGTATAACAGCACACGTAACCTCCCCAGCATGGTATAACAGCACACGTAACCTCCCCAGCATGGTATAACAGCACACGTAACCTCCCCAGCATGGTATAACAGCACACGTAACCTCCCCAGCATGGTATAACAGCACACGTAACCTCCCCAGCATGGTATAACAGCACACGTAACCTCCCCAGCATGGTATAACAGCACATGTAACCTCCCCAGCATGGTATAACAGCACACGTAACCTCCCCAGCATGGTATAACAGCACATGTAACCTCCCCAGCATGGTATAACAGCACATGTAACCTCCCCAGCAAGGTATAACAGTACACGTAACCTCCCCAGCATGGTATAACAGCACACATAACCTCCCCAGCATGGTATAACAGCACACGTAACCTCCCCAGCATGGTATAACAGCACACGTAACCTCCCCAGCAAGGTATAACAGCACACATAACCTCCCCAGCAAGGTATAACAGCACACGTAACATCCCCAGCATGGTATAACAGCACACGTAACCTCCCCAGCATGGTATAACAGCACACGTAACATCCCCAGCATGGTATAACAGCACACGTAACCTCCCCAGCAAGGTATAACAGCACACGTAACATCCCCAGCATGGTATAACAGCACACGTAACATCCCCAGCATGGTATAACAGCACACGTAACCTCCCCAGCATGGTATAACAGCACACCTAACATCCCCAGAATGGTATAACAGCACACGTAACCTCCCCAGCATGGTATAACAGCACACGTAACATCTCCAGCATGGTATAACAGCACACGTAACATCCCCAGCATGGTATAACAGCACACGTAACATCCCCAGCATGGTATAACAGCACACGTAACCTCCCTAACATGGTATAACAGCACACATAACCTCCCCAGCATGATATAACAGCACACGTAACATCCCCAGCATGGTATAACAGCACACGTAACATCCCCAGCATGGTATAACAGCACACGTAACCTCCCCAGCATGGTATAACAGCACACGTAACATCCCCAGCATGGTATAACAGCACACGTAACATCCCCAGCATGGTATAACAGCACACGTAACATCCCCAGCATGGTATAACAGCACACGTAACATCCCCAGCATGGTATAACAGCACACGTAACATCCCCAGCATGGTATAACAGCACACGTAACATCCCCAGCATGGTATAACAACACATGTAACATCCCCAGCATGGTATAACAGCACACGTAACATCCCCAGCATGGTATAACAGCACACGTAACATCCCCAGCATGGTATAACAGCACACGTAACATCCCCAGCATGGTATAACAGCACACGCAACATCCCCAGCATGGTATAACAGCACACGTAACATCCCCAACATCGTATAACAGCACACGTAACATCCCCAGCATGGTACAACAGCACACGTAACATCCCCAGCATGGTATAACAGCACACGTAACATCCCCAGCATGGTATAACAGCACACGTAACATCCCCAGCATGGTATAACAGCACACGTAACCTCCCCAGCATGGTATAACAGCACACGTAACATCCCCAGCATGGTATAACAGCACAGGTAACCTCCCCAGCAAGGTATAACAGCACACGTAACCTCCCCAGCATGGTATAACAGCACACGTAACCTCCCCAGCATGGTATAACAGCACACGTAACCTCCCCAGCATGGTATAACAGCACACGTAACATCCCCAGCATGGTATAACAGCACACGTAACCTCCCTAGCATGGTATAACAGCACACGTAACCTCCCCAGCATGGTATAACAGAACATGTAACCTCCCCAGCATGGTATAACAGCACACGTAACCTCCCCAGCATGGTATAACAGCACACGTAACCTCCCCAGCATGGTATAACAGCACACGTAACCTCCCCAGCATGGCATAACAGCACACGTAACCTCCCCAGCATGGTATAACAGCACACGTAACCTCCCTAGCATGGTATAACAGCACACGTAACCTCCCCAGCATGGTATAACAGCACACGTAACCTCCCTAGCATGGTATAACAGCACACGTAACCTCCCCAGCATGGTATAACAGCACACGTAACCTCCCTAGCATGGTATAACAGCACACGTAACCTCCCCAGCATGGTATAACAGCACACGTAACATCCCCAGCATGGTATAACAGCACACGTAACCTCCCTAGCATGGTATAACAGCACACGTAACCTCCCCAGCATGGTATAACAGAACATGTAACCTCCCCAGCATGGTATAACAGCACACGTAACCTCCCCAGCATGGTACAACAGCACATGTAACCTCCCCAGCATGGTATAACAGCACACGTAACCTCCCAAGCATGGTATAACAGCACACGTAACCTCCCCAGCATGGTATAACAGCACACGTAACCTCCCCAGCATGGTATAACAGCACAAGTAACCTCCCCAGTATGGTATAACAGCACACGTAACCTCCCCAGCATGGTATAACAGCACACGTAACCTCCCCAGCATGGTATAACAGCACACGTAACCTCCCCAGCATGGTATAACAGCACATATAACCTCCCCAGCATGGTATACAAGCACACGTAACATCCCCAGCGTGGTATAACAGCACGCGTAACCGCCCCAGCATGGTATAACAGCACAAGTAACCTCCCCAGTATGGTATAACAGCACACGTAACCTCCCCAGCATGGTATAACAGCACACGTAACCTCCCCAGCATGGTATAACAGCACACGTAACCTCTCCAGCATGGTATAACAGCACACGTAACCTCCCCAGCATGGTATAACAGCACACGTAACCTCCCCAGCATGGCATAACAGCACACGTAACCTCCCCAGCATGGTATAACAGCACACGTAACCTCCCCAGCATGGTATAACAGCACACGTAACCTCCCCAGCATGGTATAACAGCACACGTAACCTCCCCAGCATGGTATAACAGCACACGTAACTTTCCCAGCATGGTATAACAGCACATGTAACCTCCCCAGCATGGTATAACAGCACATATAACCTTCCCAGCATGGTATAACAGCACACGTAACCTCCCCAGCATGGTATAACAGCACACGTAACATCCCCAGCATGGTATAACAGCACACCTAACCTCCATAGCATGGTATAACAGCACACGTAACCTTCCCAGCATGGTATAACAGCACATGTAACCTCCCCAGCATGGTATAACAGCACATGTAACCTCCCCAGCATGGTATAACAGCACACGTAACCTCCCCAGCATGGCATAACAGCACACGTAACCTCCCCAGCATGGTATAACAGCACACGTAACCTCCCCAGCATGGTATAACAGCACACGTAACCTCCCCAGCATGGTATAACAGCACACGTAACCTCCCCAGCATGGTATAACAGCACACGTAACATCCCCAGCATGGTATAACAGCACACGTAACATCCCCAGCATGGTATAACAGCACACGTAACATCCCCAGCATGGTATAACAGCACACGTAACCTCCCCAGCATGGTATAACAGCACATGTAACCTCCCCAGCATGGTATAACAGCACATGTAACCTCCCCAGCATGGTATAACAGCACACGTAACATCCCCAGCATGGTATAACAGCACACGTAACCTCCCCAGCATGGTATAACAGCACATGTAACGTCCCCAGCATGGTATAACAGCACATGTAACCTCCCCAGCATGGTATAACAGCACATGTAACCTCCCCAGCATGGTATAACAACACATGTAACCTCCCCAGCATGGTATAACAGCACACGTAACCTCCCCAGCATGGTATAACAGCACATGTAACCTCCCCAGCATGGTATAACAGCACACGTAACCTCCCCAGCATGGTATAACAGCACATGTAACCTCCCCAGCATGGTATAACAGCACACGTAACATCCCCAGCATGGTATAACAGCACGCGTAACATCCCCAGCATGGTATAACAGCACATGTAACTTCCCCAGCATGGTATAACAGCACATGTAACCTCCCCAGCATGGTATAACAGCACATGTAACCTCCCCAGCATGGTATAACAGCACAAGTAACCTCCCCAGCATGGTATAACAGCACACGTAACATCCCCAGCATGGTATAACAGCACGCGTAACATCCCCAGCATGGTATAACAGCACACGTAACCTACCCAGCATGGTATAACAGCACACGTAACCTCCCCAGCATGGTATAACAGCACTCGTAACCTCCCCAGCATGGTATAACAGCACACGTAACCTCCCCAGCATGGTATAACAGCACACGTAACATCCCCAGCATGGTATAACAGCACACGTAACCTCCCCAGCATGGTATAACAGCACACGTAACATCCCCAGCATGGTATAACAGCACGCGTAACCTCCCCAGCATGGTATAACAGCACACATAACATCCCCAGCATGGTATAACAGCACGCGTAACATCCCCAGCATGGTATAACAGCACACGTAACATCCCCAGCATGGTATAACAGCACACGTAACATCCCCAGCATGGTATAACAGCATACGTAACATCCCCAGCATGGTATAACAGCACACGTAACATCCCCAGCATGGTATAACAGCACACGTAACTTCCTCAGCATGGTATAACAGCACACGTAACCTCCCCAGCATGGTATAACAGCACACGTAACCTCCCCAGCATGGTATAACGGCACAAGTAACATCCCCAGCATGGTATAACAGCACACGTAACCTCCCCAGCATGGTATAACAGCACACGTAACATCCCCAGCATGGTATAACAGCACACGTAACATCCCCAGCATGGTATAACAGCACACGTAACATCCCCAGCATGGTATAACAGCACACGTAACATCCCCAGCATGGTTTAACAGCACACGTAACCTCCCCAGCATGGTATAACAGCACACGTAACCTCCCCAGCATGGTATAACAGCACACGTAACCTCCCCAGCATGGTATAACAGCACACGTAACCTCCCCAGCATGGTATAACAGCACATGTAACCTCCCCAGCATGGTATAACAGCACACGTAACCTCCCCAGCATGGTATAACAGCACACGTAACCTCCCCAGCATGGTATAACAGCACACGTAACCTCCCCAGCATGGTATAACAGCACACGTAACCTCCCCAGCATGGTATAACAGCACACGTAACCTCCCAGCATGGTATAACAGCACACGTAACCTCCCCAGCATGGTATAACAGCACATGTAACCTCCCAGCATGGAATAACAGCACATGTAACCTCCCCAGCATGGTATAACAGCACATGTAACCTCCCAGCATGGAATAACAGCACATGTAACCTCCCCAGCATGGTATAACAGCACACGTAACCTCCCCAGCATGGTATAACAGCACATGTAACCTCCCAGCATGGAATAACAGCACATGTAACCTCCCCAGCATGGTATAACAGCACACGTAACCTCCCCAGCATGGTATAACAGCACATGTTACGCTGAGAACATTAGTAAATATTATTCAAAGAGCAATAGTCAAAAGTGATGCTCTCTGTTGCTTTAGGTAGAGCTCTTTTGTTCAAGGCAGAGCTCTGTTGCTGAAGATAGAGCTCTGTTGCTCAAGGCATTATACTCGCCTACTTTTCTTAGGTTCGATTTAGTAATGGAGTGAATCTAACCTGATGGGTTGAACTTGGTACACAGAAATACCAGAACCACTGTTGGAAGCCTAGTAAGGAGGAAGGAGTATGACGAAGGATGTGGAGAGTAGGGGAGGATAGGAGGAGGATAACGGTAAGTGCCCCGACCCCATCTGATTTTTACTCAGTAATGGGGGTGGGGGGTTCACATCTTATTTCAACATGAAATTCTAAAATGTCTTAACAAGAAGTGTGTGAAACATGTGAAACATGGAGGGGGGGTAATGTTTATCACGTACCCGGTTCCCCTGTGCCCAGGACTCCTATATATAAACACACACACACACACATACACGCGTGCGCGCGCAGGGTATTTACATGCATGATGGTGAGGTAGGTGTGTGTGGGTACGACTTTTTTTATTCCATGAAGTGAAATTCCTTGTGGTGAAAGGTCACAGGTCACGACTCCGGAGGCTCACGGGCGCAATAACATCACCAGTTGAAGATTAAGACACATGTGCAACAGTTAGGTATCTTTATTGATGAAACGTTTCGCCTAAGGTATTTAAGGAGGTAGATCATGGTATTGAATATGATACTGTGTTTATGGACTTCAGTAAGATTTCTGATAGAGTTCCACATCAGAGGCTATTAAGAAAACTTAAGGCACACGGAATAGGAGAATTTTTTTCCTGGGTCGTGTCATGGTTGACAAATAGGCAGCAGAGAGTTTGCATAAATGGGGAGAAATCAGAATGGGGCACGTCACAAGCGGTGTTCCACAGGGGTCAGTGTTGGGTCCCTTGTTGTTCACAATCTACATAAACGACATAGATGAGGGAATAAATAGCGACATAAGCAAATTTGCTGATGACACCAAAATGTGCCGTCCAATTCATTCTAATGAAGACAGAGCACTCCAGGATGATTTGAAGAGAGTGATGCAGTGGTCGGAGAAGTGGCAGATGCAGTTTAATATAGACAAATGCAGAGTTCTAAATGTTGGACAGGTAAATAACCATGCCACATATAAACTAAATAATGTAGATGTTAATATTAAGGATTGTGAAAAGGATTTAGGAGTTCTGGTTAGCAGTAATCTAAAACTAAGACAGCAGTGCATTAGTGTTCGCAAAAAAAGCTAACAGAATCCTTGGCTTCACAGCAAGAAGTATAAATAATAGAAGTCCTCAGGTTGTTCTTCAACTCTAAATATCGTTGGTTAGGCCTCATTTAGATTATGCTGCACAGGTTTGGTCACCGTATTACAGAATGGATATAAATGCACTGGAAAACGTACAAAGGAGGATGACAAAGTTGATCCCATGTATCAGAAATTTTCCCTATGAGGATAGACTGAGGACCCTGAATCTACACACTCTGGAAAGGCGTATAATTAGGGGGGATATAATTGAGGTGTATAAATGGAAAACAGGAATTAATAAAGGGGATGTAAATAGCGTGCTAAAAATATCTAACATAGAAAGAACTCACAGCAATGGCTTTAAACTGGAAAAATTCAGATTCAGGATGGATATTGTAAAGCACTGGTTTGGTAATAGAGTTGTGGATGAGTGGAACAAACTCCCGAGTACCGTCATAGAAGCTAAGATGTTGTGTAATTTTAAAAATAGGTTAGATAAATACATGAGTGGGTGAGAGTTGGACCTGACTAGCTTGTACTACTAGGTCGGAGGCCATGCTCCTCCCTTAAGTGATGTGTCTGACCTCACTAGGTCAAGGCATTGGCTTAAGCCGACGGGAGAATTGGACCTGCTTCACATAAGCCAGTAGACCTGTTGCAGTGTTCCTTCTTTCTTATGTTCTACACAGTAGGCTTCTTCAGTCAAATACAGAGGGGGCAGGTGTAGTGAAATAGATGTTGTAATCAGTCCAACCTTGGAGAGAAAGTATTTGAGGTGGTCCAGCACTATGTAAACAACGTCCTCTAATACGAACGTAGGAAATGCGATATTTTAAACAAGAGCAGATTTCAGTTACTATGCAGTGGGAAAAACAGACTCCAACATACTTATGAAAGCACTGGAGCAGTTACAGGGAGTGATGATGGAAGACCACACCGTCAAGGAACAACACAATGTTACTATCACAACAACAAGGAAAATGAGAGAGTGGATGACAACAACCTTATAAACAAGTACTTTGTACTCTCTAGACCAGAAAATTGCTACAGACTAACCCCTCCTTAAGGACAGGCGAAATTACAGATCTGGAAAATATAGAGAGAGCTTTCATTGGTAGTATAAATTACACCACCTAAATTATTGCCGATGACTTACGTCCCTCTAGTTGTACTCACTGGAATACAGGTGAAGAGGATATGTTGGTGATATACCTGGTGATATACCTGTTGAAGTACTATATTGGGTAGTTAAACAGTGACGCAACGAGGTAGTCCATGTAGGCCTTGCCAGTAGGCTGTTGCAGCTACCGGCCCAAATAAGCCCCCACATCCTGGTTGATCTGGCACTTGACGGACATATTAATTAAACCAGTCTCATCATGAAGACGTCTACATATGTTCGGGCAATATTTCTGACATCTGCTGCTCCACAGATGTTGACGCATTGTTCTCTTACTGTGTTCCCTCTTACTGTCCTCTGATATACTTGTTTCCAGAGAGTTTTCCTACATGCGTACAGCCTTGCCATGGGCCATGCTTGACTGCTCAATTAAGCTGTTGTTACTGGTCCACGCAGCCTGATTGATCTGGCACCTGCTGGAGATACAGCTTACGTTTCCTCTTGAAGACTTCTACGCTTATTCAACCAGTTTTTCTGATATCTTCTCGCAAGATGTTGATCTAAGCCCACGGATGCTGATACAATGTTCTCTTACTGTGCCCACGGCGACTTAATTTTTAACTGGGTCTATGCTACACCTCCCATATCTCCGACTCCAGCATGTATATATTATCGTGAATTTGTCGTCCGCTCCAGAGTACAAACACAAAACTTTTAAGCGTTCTATGTAAGTAGTAATTAGGGGACCAAGCCTTCTAATATCTTCCAGGTGTATATTATCACGTATCTATCAACAGCATCGCATCAGAAATGATCCAAATGTTTGTTCTCCTTTGCCATACACTGCAGCCCATCTCTCCCCTTCCTCTGCCCATCCATCCCTTCCCTCCATTACATGCCCCTCCCTCCACCCCACACCCCCTTCCAGCGGTCACGATGGGTCGCCGAGGTCAACAGAGATGGTCAGAGATAAGACGTGAGGGAGGGAGGGAGAGCAAGCAGGGGAGAAGTGTGATGGAATCACAAAGGAATACACCATCACCCACTTACATCAGGTCGAGAAGAAGGGAACAATGATGGAACATTACATCAGGTCCAGCTGGAGGGAACAATGATGGAACATTACATCAGGTCCAGTTGGAGGGAACAATGATGGGACATTACACCAGGTCCAGTTGGAGGGAACAATGATGGAACATTACACCAGGTCCAGCTGGAGGGAACAATGATGGAACATTACATCAGGTCCAGTTGGAGGGAACAATGATGGAACATTACATCAGGTCCAGCTGGAGGGAACAATGATGGAACATTACACCAGGTCCAGCTGGAGGGAACAATGATGGAACATTACATCAGGTCCAGTTGGAGGGAACAATGATGGGACATTACATCAGGTCCAGTTGGAGGGAACAATGATGGAACATTACACCAGGTCCAGCTGGAGGGAACAATGATGGAACAACAACAGGTCCAGCTGGAGGGAACAATGATGGAACATTACATCAGGTCCAGCTGGAGGGAACAATGATGGGACATTACATCAGGTCCAGTTGGAGGGAACAATGATGGAACATTACACCAGGTCCAGCTGGAGGGAACAATGATGGAACAACAACAGGTCCAGCTGGAGGGAACAATGATGGAACAACACCAGGTCCAGCTGGAGGGAACAATGATGGAACAACAACAGGTCCAGCTGGAGGAAACAATGATGGAACAACACCAGGTCCAGCTGGAGGGAACAATGATGGAACAACACCAGGTCCAGCTGGAGGGAACAATGATGGAACAACACCAGGTCCAGCTGGAGGGAACAATGATGGAACAACACCAGGTCCAGCTGGAGGGAACAATGATGGAATAATCACTATACTATCAAATTCACGGGGAAGCGCTATACCCGTGGGAGTCACTAAAACCCCCGTGAGTGGGTGGCAACCATGTTTGATCCGAGGAAGGGGAAGCTAGCTCCATTTCCTTGGATCGCCATAAAACCGTCTGAGCAATACTCTGCTTCATACATGTTTGTAAAACCGAAAACGGGTTATCAAATAAAAAAATCGTTTTTATTTTTAATTATAAAAGTCTTTTCAGGAATAGTTATAAAAATTGTGATTTAAAAAAATGGTCTTTTCAAATATATATATATATATATATATATATATATATATATATATATATATATATATATATATATATATATATATATATATATATATATATATATATATCTTCCAACACACTGGCCGTATCCCACCGAGGCGGGGTGGCCCAAAAGGAAAAACGAAAGTTTCTCCTTTTACATTTAGTAATATATACAGGAGAAGGGGTTACTAGCTCCTTGCTCCCGGCATTTTAGTCGCCTCTTACAACACGCATGGCTTACGGAGGAAGAATTCTGTTCCACTTCCCCATGGAGGTAAGAGGAAATAAACAAGAACAAGAACTAGAAAGAAAATAGAAGAAAACCCAAAGGGGTGTGTATATATATGCTTGTACATGTATGTGTAGTGTGACCTAAGAAAGAAAGAAAGATATATATATATATATATATATATATATATATATATATATATATATATATATATATATATATATATATATATATAAAATATATATATAAAACTTTTTAAAAAATTGGGGTTTTCCACAATTTAATTTTTTTTTTTACTAAAAAATAAATGTTACCTATATTAAATTTTTTTGGGGGGAGGAACTGGTCCTGAACCAGGACCAGTTCCAAGTCCAGGACCAGAACCAGGTCAAGAACCACGACCAGGTCAAGAACCACGACCAGGTCAAGAACCAGGCCTCCCGGTGCCTGACCTGAACCACCCAGTTACAGTGTCTACGTTAAAAGTGACCAGGTTATCAACAGAGGCCGCCTGGCCTGGGACCCTCCCCCTCGGACTGGAACTGTCCCGCGGGGGCTAAGACCGTCCCGCAGGGGCTGCGACTCCCGGATCTTACTACGAGTAATATACAGGTAATTGCCAACTCCCCCCCCCTGCTAGTAAACGGGTATAAGTTCCTCCCCCTCCCTCGTACACGGAATAAGTTCCTCCCCCTCCCTCGTACACGGAATAAGTTCCTCCCCCTCCCTCGTACACGGAATAAGTTCCTCTCCCCTACCTCGTACACGGAATAAGTTCCTCCCCCTCCCTCGTACACGGAATAAGTTCCTCACCCCTCCCTCGTACCCGGAAGAAGGTCCTCCCCCTCCCTCGTCCACGGAATAAGTTCCTCTCCCCTCCCTCGTACACGGAATAAGTTCCTCCCCCTCCCTCGTACACGGAATAAGTTCCTCCCCCTCCCTCGTACACGGAATAAGTCCTCCCCCTCCCTCGTACACGGAATAAGTTCCTCCCCCTCCCTCGTACACGGAATAAGTCCTCCCCCTCCCTCGTACACGGAATAAGTTCCTCCCCCTCCCTCGTACACGGAATAAGTTCCTCCCCCTCCCTCGTACACGGAATAAGTTCCTCCCCCTCCCTCGTACACGGAATAAGTTCCTCCCCCTCCCTCGTACACGGAATAAGCTTCTCCCCCTCACTCGTACACGGAATAAGTTCCTCCCCCTCCCTCGTACACGGAATAAGTTCCTCCCCCCTCCCTCGTACACGGAATAAGTTCCTCCCCCTCCCTCGTACACGGAATAAGTTCCTCCCCCCTCCCTCGTACACGGAATAAGCTCCTCCCCCTCCCTCGTACACGGAATAAGTTCCTCCCCCCTCCCTCGTACACGGAATAAGTTCCTCCCCCCTCCCTCGTACACGGAATAAGTTCCTCCCCCTCCCTCGTACACGGAATAAGTTCCTCCCCCTCCCTCGTACACGGAATAAGTTCCTCCCCCTCCCTCGTACACGGAATAAGTTCCTCCCCCCTCCCTCGTACACGTAATAAGTTCCTCCCCCTCCCTCGTACACGGAATAAGTTCCTCCCCCTCCCTCGTACACGGAATAAGTTCCTCCCCCTCCCTCGTACACGGAATAAGTTCCTCCCCCTCCCTCGTACACGGAATAAGTTCCTCCCCCTCCCTCGTACACGGAATAAGTTCCTCCCCCTCCCTCGTACACGGAATAAGTTCCTCCCCCTCCCTCGTACACGGAATAAGTTCCTCCCCCTCCCTCGTACACGGAATAAGTTCCTCCCCCTCCCTCGTACACGGAATAAGTTCCTCCCCCTCCCTCGTACACGGAATAAGTTCCTCCCCCTCCCTCGTACACGGAATAAGTTCCTCCCCCTCCCTCGTACACGGAATAAGTTCCTCCCCCTCCCTCGTACACGGAATAAGTTCCTCCCCCCTCCCTCGTACACGGAATAAGTTCCTCCCCCCTCCCTCGTACACGGAATAAGTTCCTCCCCCTCCCTCGTACACGGAATAAGTTCCTCCCCCCTCCCTCGTACACGGAATAAGTTCCTCCCCCTCCCTCGTACACGGAATAAGTTCCTCCCCCTCCCTCGTACACGGAATAAGTTCCTCCCCCCTCCCTCGTACACGGAATGAAACACAACGACACACATGGTCAGTCGTGCTTGAAGATAACAGGCTTTCTAACACGCATTACCCTCCCCCCCACAACAATAACCCCCCACCTCCCTACCCTCTCCCACCACACCACCTTCCTACCACAACTACCACTACTTGTTTCTACCACAACTCCTCCCTGTTACCACAAATATTAACATCCATTCCTACTACAACGATCCCCCCCTATCACAAGCACCGCTATGTAACGACCTTACAATAGTGCGGACACAGTTCCTTTATATAAAACAAACAGTAGAGTGCCAGCTAAAAATTACAGAGCAGTGCCATAAGATGCCACACTGTGACAGAATAGATAAATGGTTCAGAGAAGCGACAAGTTGATAAATTAAGACACATGTGAAACACTTGGGTTTCTTTATTGTGGAAACGTTTCGCCACACAGTGGCTTCATCAGTCTAATACAGAGAAGAATGGTTGAACATCAGAAGGAGTTTGAGGTAATCAGTCCTTCAGCCTGCAGCTGATGTGATCAGTCCAGTAATCAAGACTGATGGACCAATTACATCGAGGGACTGATTACCTCAAACTCCTGGAGTTTGAGGTAATCAGTACACAAGGTAATCAGTCCTAAAGGTAATCAGTCCTAAAGGTAATCAGTCCTAAAGGTAATCAGTACAAAAGGTAATCAGTACAAAAAGCAATCAGTACAAAAAGTAATCAGTATTAAAGGTAATCAGTACAAAATCTTGTGTATCATTTGCAGATACCACCGAACTAAGCATGATAATCACCTCCGCAGAAGACGGAAAAACTGCAAGAAAATGTAAATGTTGGGCCTAATAACCCGAATCGTCCAGTTTGGTTACCAAGGTTCACTTTGCCGAATAAGCTGAACGAAAATTTCTGCCATAAATCAGCAGAGATCGATGTGAGCATAATGAAAAAAAATATACATAGTATAAGATTTAATGTAATATTAAATATATTCAAGTTGACCAATGATAGATATAGCAGAACTTAGCTAAAAAAAAAAATAGCTATCTCTAAAAAACTTTTTTTTCGAGAAGTTTAATTTTTATATGAGTTCATCAAGTTTGGTTTATTTAGTGCGATATAAAGAAGTTCCAGTGGGCAGTGGAGATCATGACGTTTAATAGTGACAAGTTCCAGCTACTTAGACAAGAGTTAACTCGTAATAAAGTTGGTAGAATTACCGACAATATGTAAAGTAAAAGGACACAAGTGCAACTAATGTGACATTTATTGTGGCAACGTTTCGCTCTCCAGGAGCTTTATCAAGCTTGATAAAGCTCCTGGAAAGCGAAACGTTGCCACAATAAATGTCACATTAGTTGCACTTGTGTCCTTTTACTTTACTAGAGTTAACTCGACAGGAACGACGATAGGAACGACGACAGAACGACGACAGGAACACGTCAAGGACCTGATTGAAATGTCAGCTGATATTTTTTTATCAAAGACAATAAGACAAATTAAATATGTATCGGATATCCGCATCCGCGAAACATCCGCACAATTTCTTACGTCCGCATTTTACTGTAAACTATCCGCATATACATCCGCAAAATAAGACATCCTCATACACATCCGCATCCACGGACATCTAAATTTACACATCCGATACATCTCTAAGACAAATATTATGCAGGTCATTAAAATAACAGGTTGGATAACGAAAACGTTCAAAACAAGGGAAATAGTGTCAATGGTAGGTAGTGGTAGTTGTGGTAGGTTGTGTGGTAGTAAGGTTGTGTAGTAGTGGTAGGAAGGTTGTGTGGTAGTTGTGGTAGGGAGGTTGTGTGGTAGTTGTGGTAGGGAGGTTGTGTGGTAGTTGTGGTAGGGAGGTTGTGTGGTAGTTGTGGTAGGGAGGTTGTGTGGTAGTTGTGGTAGGGAGGTGTGGTAGTTGTGGTAGGTTGTGTGGTAGTTGTGGTAGGGAGGTTGTGTGGTAGTTGTGGTAGGGAGGTTGTGTGGTAGTTGTGGTAGGAAGGTTGTTTGGTAGTTGTGGTAGGTTGTGTGGTAGTTGTGGTAGGAAGGTTGTGTGGTAGTGGTAGGAAGGTTGTGTGGTAGTTGTGGTAGGTTGTATGGAGGTTGTGGTAGGTTGTGTGGTAGTGGTAGGAAGGTTGTGTGGTAGTTGTGGTAGGGTGTGTGGTAGTTGTGGTAGGGAGGGTGTGTGGTAGTTGTGGTAGGTTGTGTGGTAGTTGTGGTAGGAAGGTTGTGTGGTAGTTGTGGTAGGAAGGTTGTGTGGTAGTTTTGGTAGTAAGGTTGTGTAGTAGTGGTAGGAAGGTTGTGTGGTAGTTGTGGTAGGGAGGGTGTGTGGTAGTTGTGGTAGGGAGGTTGTGTGGTAGTTGTGGTAGGAAGGTTGTGTGGTAGTTGTGTTAGGTTGTGTGGTAGTTGTGGTAGGAAGGTTGTGTGGTAGTTGTGGTAGGAAGGTTGTGTGGTAGTTGTGGTAGGTTGTATGGAGGTTGTGGTAGGTTGTGTGGTAGTGGTAGGAAGGTTGTGTGGTAGTGGCAGGTTGTGTGGCAGTTGTGGTAGGGAGGTTGTGTGGTAGTTGTGGTAGGAAGGTTGTCTGGTAATTGTGGTAGGTTGTGTGGAAGTTGTGCTAGGAAGGTTGTGTGGTAGTTGTGGTAGGAAGGTTGTGTGGTAGTTGTGGTAGGAAGGTTGTATGGTAGTGAATTTGTGTGGTAGTCGTGGTAGGAGAAGGTAGCAGTAGTGCCAATGGTGGCACTATTCAAAGTTCTTGTATTCTCTCGTTAAGAATGTTGATCAGTGTTGACGGCCCCGTTCAGGGCAGGAGACATACCAGAGCTGTAACAGATACAGACTTCATTTACAGTCTGCGTAGAGCAAATAAAGGATTTAAATAATCAGAAAAGCCTCAACGTCCTAAATACGCACTCACTGGAGCGAAGGAGAGAGAGACAGATACATGATAATACGTACGTGGAGAGTACTTGAGGTCCTTGTCCCAAATCTGCTCACTGCCATAACAACATACTAGAGTTAGAGATATGGGAGGAAATGCAAAATAAACCCAGTGAAGAACAAGGGTGCAGTGGGCACAGTATATTACTATATTAACTTCTTCAACATCTTACTAGAAGATGTCAGCACCACTGCTGGCACAAGTGAACAAGTCTTCAAAAAGGAAACTGGACAAATACCTCCACCAAGTGCTAGATCAGCCAGGCTGTAAAAGGACATGTGGGTGAGCTGGCCGCCAGCAAGAACAGCCCGACTGACCAGACAAGCTTGGCCTAGAGCCGGGTTACTGGAGTAAGAAAACCCCTCGAAACCCATCAAAGGTATATCAAAGGTAACAAGACTGGGCCGTAGACCGAGCCACTGGGGGAGCAAGTTCCCAGAACTCAACAATGATCACAAGGACTTATCGCTTAAAGGGATTCGAACAACGCTTAGAGAGACTCCAACAACGTTGTTCGAGTCCCTGGGAGCGTTGTTCGAGTCCTAGGGACTCGAACAACGCTCCCAGGGACTCGCAAAACAAATAGCCGTGCAGGCGGACACTAAAGTCTGCCGTTTTCAAAATGTATTTTGCATTTTATTGCCAACCATGACGTGTTAGGGTCGCTTCATTTTCTGTGTGAAAGAACTTGACCAGGCACCAGAGACTATAACTATGCTTTTCCCTGACTACCTGTGACATACCTGTGACTGCTTTCCAGTGTTTCCCTACCCTCGCAGCCCTGCCAGAGGCCAGGTTTCCTTGTCGCTTGATCAACCAGGCTGTTGCTATTGCCTGCTCTCACAAAGAGCATTTGCGCTTGGTGATTAGGGACAGCAAGCTAAGAAGCGTGTACAAAGGTATCTAATACAAAGGAAACTATTACGACATGGTCACTGATACACTGTAAGACACACTGAGTGCTTACGAGTACACTACGATCTCCATGAGTGTCAAGAGGTCCCCGACTCGTCAACGCCATCCCTCCATGTATAAGAGGAATTAACACCAACCCTCTGGCTGTCTTCAAGGGAAAACTGGACAAGCTTCTCAAATCAGTACCTGACCAGCAGTGCTGTGGTTCGCACGTTCAACTGCGTGCGGCCAGCATTAACAGCTTAGTTTATCAGACTATGAACCTTCATGTGGTCTGGATACCCTGATGTTGCGGATATGTCTGACTCTTCACCTTGTCAGTACTGTATAGCACTGACGTTTTGTTATTGCTATATACTGACGACGACCTTCAAGACAAGCTAAGTCTGCTGGACTAGAGAGGTAGAGAGCACGTTCGAAGACGGAAGACATTCAATCCAACATCTGAACTACTGGGAACGTTTGAAGTCCCTTGCATTGTACTCCTTGGAATGTAGGCGAGAAATGTACATCATAATTTACACCTGAAAAATCCTATAGGGACTGGTCCCAAACCTGCACACTGAAATCACTCCATATGACAGCAAGAGCAAAATATCTCAAATTTAAAACAGGGGCGCGGCGAGTACACTACGAGAGAGCTCGGTAAGTGTAAGAGGACCTCGACTTTTCAACACCCTCCCTTCGTGTATAAGAGGAACTGCCAACAAATCCTTCAAGAGGAAAATTAAATTTCTCAAATAGGTTCGTAATCAACCGGGATGTGGTGCATACGTAGGCCTGCACGCGACTCCCACCAACATCCTGGCTGATCATGCCAGACACCGAGAGGCCTGGTCTGGGACTCCAGGTACAGAGGTAGACCCCGTCTCCTAGAATCCCTGCTTCCTATTAGTCAGAAATACGGTATATAACTATGCAACTAAGTTTTCATTTATATTAGGGAACTGACACCTACACAACACTGAAAGCAATTCGAACCTTCAAGATATACCATACCCTTGATGAGTTTCAAGTCTCTACTCCCGAAGCCCGGCCATGGGCCAGGCTCGTCTGGTGCTTGCCTGGTCAACCAGCACGGAAAGTCTGAATATAGACAGAATTTAGTAATATATCTGTCATCTTGTATATTCGTGAGACACACACAAGACCAACACTCCTGGAAGAGTGCAAGACTTATAAACGGGCTCGTGTCTTAAGAGACACGTAAGTTCCTCCGTCTTCTAATAACATGTTCATTTTTCCACTATAATCAACCTTGTCTATAATTACTGTCGCATTTGCTTTGTCTGTTTCGTAAGATGAAGTTCAGGATCTTTCCTTAATTCATGGTTTAACTTAACAAATCTTTGAGGACAATCGTGTTGCAGAGGTCTGAACTTCGCTCAGACCTCTGCAACACATGTAGAAGTCTACCCACCTGGAGTCGACCTGAAGGGTATTCCGGGGTCAACACCCCCGCGGCCCGGTCCACGACCAGGTCTCCAGGTCTACTATACAACTGTCCTCAAAGATTTAAGTTATACCATGAATTAAAGAAACATCCTGGACTTCACCTGACGAAACAGACAAAGCATATGCGACAGTAATTATAGACAAGGTTGATTACAGTGGAAAAATGAATATGTTATTAGAAGACGGGGGAACTTACGTGTCTCTTAAACCTCTTATCACAAGTCATTCGAACCTTCCTGGTTAGTATTACTACCCCCCCCCCCCGACCTCCTGGTTGATGGTCCAGCAATCTACTAGTGCTTCAGGGTGTCAGACGCAGCGTATCAAGACACTAGGAAAAGCTGGTACACCACTGAAAGTTGACCTTCCACCAAGGACACACTGCTCAGAAAGATGTAGATGGAATGACACTGGATACCCACCTCTAATACTTTGGTGCGTTTAAGCTGCCTCTTACGATACTGATCCAGAGGAAATTTTAGCGGCTCTTCTCTTTCTCGAATCAAGTCCTCCTCCCCCACCCGTATACGACCTTGGGTCGTATACAAAGGGGGGTTGTATACGACCTTGGGTCGTATGCAAGGGGGCTTGTATACGACCCTGTATACGACCTTGGGTCGTATACAGGTAAAATCAAACCTTAATTACACTCGTGAGGTCTATATGGTTGCTAACAAGCTTGCTAACAAGCTTGCTAACAAACTTGCTAACAAACTGGTCTCTAGAGCTAAGGATGAAAGACCTCGTCTTGCTCATTACCTTCTTATAAGTAACATCAATCACCTTAAGGTAACATCCCTCTCGATATCTTTCAACATTTTCACTTCCAAATATTTCGGCATTTCACGACCTCCGACCACTGGATGAGAAAACAATAGCTGAAAGTTGATGATAATTGCCATTATCTGGCGTCACCCATGGCTGCTGTGACCTTCGGGTGACCCACTCACCCGTGGCTGTCATGACCTCTCAGGTCACCTGTGACTCCTCTAACCTCTCTGACCCTATTGATGTTATCCCCCCCTTCGTCAGGTGATGTACTCCACCTGTCGTAACAATGACTTGCGACTTCTCTCGGGTGACGCAATGGGTGTTGTGTCCTCGCTAAACATGGCAGTACTCGCAAAAGTTGTCAACACGCATGATGGCGTGCCTGCTTACGTTCACCATAATACTGACCTTCATCGACAAGGTCAACGTCCTAATCTGTACGAAATATGGATGAAAGGACATCTTTACTGGACACGTTTCAGTCCAGGAGCCCTGGTAAGATGCACATCAATGAAGATGACCTTAATTCTCCACATCTTCCACCACAACAAGAAGACCAAGCTGGGAGACCTCATCCAGTGTTCAATATTTTCACCGCTGAGTCCAGCTGACCCAATACAAAATGCCTTGATATAAACCTTGGCAACTGATACCTACGTTATCATCATTAATATTATGGGAAGCGCTAAACCCATATGGATTATACAACTGCTGTGTGTGGGGGGGGGGATTAAAGGCATTCAGGTTCAATTCAAGAAACTGGAGCACAGATCCAATTCCCTAGATCAAGAGTCCCTCACCAGCACCAAGGAACCTTTCTTGAGGGGACTGATACTTACATAGTGGTTTAAAGTGGTTTAAAAAGACACGTGAGAAAACACTGAGGAATTATTAGAAAACGTTAGAAGAGATCAAGGTCGCAGGACCGAAACTTTCTCTAATATGTCCTAGTTTTTGCTCACTTGTATTTTTAAACAACAAAATGCCTCGTCTCTCTCACTTCGGGCCATTGTTTCTCAACACCTTACAGTTGCAGGCACACCTGGGGTATGTCTCAACACCTTACAGTTGCAGGCACACCTGGGGTATGTCTCAACACCTTACAGTTGCAGGCACACCTGGGGTATGTCTCAACACCTTACAGTTGCAGGCACACCTGGGGTATGTCTCAACACCTTACAGTTGCAGGCACACCTGGGGTATGTCTCAACACCTTACAGTTGCAGGCACACCTGGGGTATGTCTCAACACCTTACAGTTGCAGGCACACCTGGGGTATGTCTCAACATCTTACAGTTGCAGGCACACCTGGGGTATGTCTCAACACCTTACAGTTGCAGGCACACCTGGGGTATGTCTCAACATCTTACAGTTGCAGGCACACCTGGGGTATGTCTCAACATCTTACAGTTAAAGGCACACCTGGGGTATGTCTCAACACCTTACAGTTGCAGGCACACCTGGGGTATGTCTCAACACCTTACAGTTGCAGGCACACCTGGGGTATGTCTCAACACCTTACAGTTGCAGGCACACCTGGGGTATGTCTCAACACCTTACAGTTGCAGGCACACCTGGGGTATGTCTCAACACCTTACAGTTGCAGGCACACCTGGGGTATGTCTCAACATCTTACAGTTGCAGGCACACCTGGGGTATGTCTCAACACCTTACAGTTGCAGGCACACCTGGGGTATGTCTCAACATCTTACAGTTGCAGGCACACCTGGGGTATGTCTCAACATCTTACAGTTAAAGGCACACCTGGGGTATGTCTCAACATCTTACAGTTAAAGGCACACCTGGGGTATGTCTCAACATCTTACAGTTGCAGGCACACCTGGGGTATGTCTCAACATCTTACAGTTGCAGGCACGCCTGGGGTATGTCTCAACATCTTACAGTTAAAGGCACACCTGGGGTATGTCTCAACACCTTACAGTTGCAGGCACACCTGGGGTATGTCTCAACACCTTACAGCTGCAGGCACACCTGGGGTATGTCTCAACACCTTACAGTTGCAGGCACACCTGGGGTATGTCTCAACACCTTACAGCTGCATGCACACCTGGGGTATGTCTCAACACCTTACAGTTGCAGGCACACCTGGGGTATGTCTCAACACCTTACAGCTGCAGGCACACCTGGGGTATGTCTCAACACCTTACAGTTGCAGGCACACCTGGGGTATGTCTCAACATCTTACAGCTGCAGGCACACCTGGGGTATGTCTCAACACCTTACAGTTGCAGGCACACCTGGGGTATGTCTCAACACCTTACAGCTGCATGCACACCTGGGGTATGTCTCAACACCTTACAGTTGCAGGCACACCTGGGGTATGTCTCAACACCTTACAGCTGCAGGCACACCTGGGGTATGTCTCAACACCTTACAGTTGCAGGCACACCTGGGGTATGTCTCAACATCTTACAGCTGCAGGCACACCTGGGGTATGTCTCAACACCTTACAGTTGCAGGCACACCTGGGGTATGTCTCAACACCTTACAGCTGCAGGCACACCTGGGGTATGTCTCAACACCTTACAGTTGCAGGCACGCCTGGGGTGTCTCAACATCTTATAGTTAAAGGCACACCTGGGGTATGTCTCAACACCATACAGTTGCAGGCACACCTGGGGTATGTCTCAACATCTTACAGTTAAAGGCACACCTGGGGTGTCTCAACATCTTACAGTTAAAGGCACACCTGGGGTATGTCTCAACATCTTACAGTTAAAGGCACACCTAGGGTGTCTCAACATCTTACAGTTAAAGGCACACCTGGGGTGTCTCAACATCTTACAGTTAAAGGCACACCTGGGGTGTCTCAACATCTTACAGTTAAAGGCACACCTGGGGTATGTCTCAACATCTTACAGTTAATGGCACACCTGGGGTGTCTCAACATCTTACAGTTAAAGGCACACCTAGGTTGTCTCAACATCTTACAGTTAAAGGCACACCTAGGGTGTCTCAACATCTTACAGTTAAAGGCACACCTGGGGTGTCTCAACATCTTACAGTTAAAGGCACACCTAGGGTGTCTCAACATCTTACAGTTAAAGGCACACCTAGGTTGTCTCAACATCTTACAGTTAAAGGCACCCTAGGGTGTCTCAACATCTTACAGTTAAAGGCACACCTGGGGTGTCTCAACATCTTACAGTTAAAGGCACACCTGGGGTGTCTCAACATCTTACAGTTAAAGGCACACCTAGGGTGTCTCAACATACTCTATCGCGTCATATTATTGATGATATATCGACAATCTGATGAGTTAGACGTACAACACTTCAGTATCTTTAATTATTAAATGTTTCGCCCGCACACCAGAATGTTTCAGTCGAATGCAAAAGAATATAACAATAGAAACAGCGGAAGTCGTTTTGAGGTGATCAGTCCTTCAGTCTTGGTAAGACGTTACCCGTACTCGCTTCCGGAAGTCACCAGCCCAGCGGCCAGCTACCATACCAGGCCTCATCCTAGTTGCTGGCCTGATTAATCAGACAATACCACGGGCGGGGATAGAACCCGCGACCAGTGTGTTTTATGATTGTGACCGCGGGTTCTATCCCCGTCCGTGGTATGGTTTGTTTACAATCGTGTCATTACGATTTCGTGAGTCATGATGACGGTTTTGAGGAGACTTGAGCTCGAGCTAGTCACGGCCACACTGGCGAGAGATTTGTCTGTAAAAACTTGCATTTGTGGTTACAGTGGTGCCTATGCTAACCTTCCTATGGTGTATAAATATACTTAGTTGGACGAATCTTGTTGTAGCCAGCTGACCCAGTGGCCAGCACGTCGATCTGGAGTTTTATGACTCTCTGATCGCGGGTTCTATCCCCGCCCATGGTATGGTTTGTTTGCAATCGTGTCATTACGATTTCGTGAGCAAGATCAATCAGGCTGCTGGTGCCCGCTAGCCGTAGTCCAACGTATATACCACAGTCCGGCTGTCAGAAACAGTTTCTGAGGAATTTGTCAACTTTTTTCTTGACATCTAAGGTTTTAGTTGGTAATTCCCCTTATGCATTAACGGAGGGTGCTGAAGAGTCGTAGTCAGTCCCTCAAGCCTACAGCACGGGTCTGCGGCCAAGCCTTGTATATTCTCTCGTGGAACTGGTCCAAGTGCCAGTAGTCTTCCATTCCACCGTTAACCCCCGTTTATCAGCCCTCTCCTCCCCTGTCCTGTTGTCTAAAGTACCATGCTACTTGCCCTTGTCTTTTGCACTCTTTCTGGTGTTATACGGCCACGAGTGACCGCCTCTGGTCTTCCAGGGACACTTATGGCTCATCATTGCGGCCTTCCAGGACCACTACTGGCTTCTTGCTGTTGCTGTCTGTATGTTCCCCTGGCCTCCATGACCTCGCCTGGCCTCTCACCGTCTTTGGCGGTCCAATGCGGATCTTCCGTGGTTCCGAGGTTCGTGGGGTCTAGTCTGGTCTGATAATGGGTCTTGAGGTGAATGTGACACGGCTAGTGCCACTTTCCGCCTGGGTAATCTCCTGGTGTTGTTGACGTGACCTTCGCGACCTCGCCGAAAAACTGGCGGCGCATCCGGATGCCAGCGTCACCCCTGGCCCTGCTGCAGCCCCTTGTCGCGGTCCGCAGCTCCTTGTCACTACCCGCAGCCCCTTGTCGCGGCCGGCCACCTTTATCAGACAGGATTTTCTCTAGAGTGAAGTTCTTGAAACCTGTCGCTCAGACCACTGTGAATTCAGCACGTGTAGGCTGACTCCAGGCACTTGTAGGCTGACTCCAGGCACGTGTAGGCTGACTCCAGGCACGTGTAGGCTGACTCCAGGCACGTGTAGGCTGACTCCAGGCACGTGTAGGTTGGAATACTGGTGTACACGTAACAGCCTCTTGTAAGTCAGACGAAATTGTGGTTCTGGAGAAAATACCGAGAACCTTTACTGCTGGTATAAATTCAGCCAAGCACCTAAATTACTGGGAACGCTTCAAGTCCCTCAAAATGTACTCCTTGGAACGCAGGCGAGGTGCATCATAATGTGCACCTTGAAAATTCTCGAGGGACTGATCCATAATCTGCAGACTGAAATGACTCCCTACGGATGCAAGAAACTTGGCAAACGATGCGAAATACCCGCAATGGGAAGTTGACGGGTTTTAAGAGTTCTACTTGCAACCCAGCCTGAGGTTAATGTTCACTGCTAACAGTCTGATCAACCAGCCGGCAGACCCGCATGGCCATCACAAGTTAACCCGGTTGATCGGCGGGCACTTGTAGAAGGAAGTTGGCCGCCACCTCAGAAACTTTATCTTCGTTCTGGCAATACTTCCGAAATCGGCTGGTAATATAGTCTTGGGCCACGAATGTTGATACAGAGCTCTCTAAGTGTACCCAGGGTTCCCCATGCTCTTCACTGGGTTTATTCCACACAATCCTTCAGCTTTATGTATGCCTAAAACATCTCTGTTCTTAAAATCATTGTAAAAAATACTTATTTTTGAAAAATAATTTGTTAAATAATTTTTCTCACACAAAAGATGTCTTATTCAGCACACATTTGGGCGAAACATTGTCTGATGATGCTTTGGTCAGTGTGTTTTGCTCAAAGAATGAAGTTCACCTGCTATGTGAACACCCAGCTGCCCACTACCAGTGATAATAGCACAACTCTGAACGTTTCTGGGTCAGGCTCCGCCACCTGGCGGCTGGACGTATCGCTCCAGGTTCTTATAAATGGTTTATTAGAGTAAAGATACGGTTTCGCTGGTAACGGAAGACAACATAACTTACAGAATTTATACACTCAGTGGCCACTTTATTAGGTACATACACCCTTCTTGTACTGGGTAGGGCTTCCCTTTGCCCCCAGAACAGCCAGAAGTCTTCCTGGCATCATCACGCAGATCCTGGGATCTGCGTGATGATGGCATCATGCAGTTATAGATTTGCCGGCTGCACATTCACATTCTGTGACTATCTCTCGTTCCACTACATCCCAAATGACGCCAAATTCTGACTATCATCTGCATGTTTCAGCAGAAATTGCGATTCGTCAGACAAGATGACGTTTTCCCACTCTTCAACCGTCCAGGTTTAGTGAGCCAGTGCCCACAGTATACAGCCTCGGTTTCCTGTTCTTAGCTGACATGAGTGGAACACAGTGTGATCTGCTGTTGCTGTACCCATCCACTTCAAGGTTCGATGCATTGTGTGTTCAGAGATGTTCTTCAGTATACCACTGTAACACATGGTTATTTGTATTATTGTCACATTCCTGTCACCTTGAACAAGTCTGGCCATTCTCCTCTGACCTCTCTCATTAACAAGGCATTGTCTCCCACAGAACTGCTGCTCACCATTCTTAGTAAACTCTAGAAATTGTTGTGGATGAAAATCCCAGGAGATCAGCAGTTTCTGACATACTCAAACCACCCCGTCTGTCTGGCACCATGAATCATGCCACGGTTAATCACTTAGATCACACTTCTTCCTCATTCTGATATCTGGTCTCAACAACTGGACCCCTTGACCCTGTCTGCATGCTTTTACCATTAACGCGCTGCCACATGATTTTACCGATTAGATATCTGCATTAACGAGCAGGTGTACAGATGTACTTAATAAAAGTGGCGACTGAGCGCAAGTTTACAGGAAGCATTAAGAAAATGATGTTAGAATACCTCGTAAGAAAATTAACCTTGTAAAATGAGGACTGACTGTGTGTCGAGAAAGTCTCTTAAAGAAACTGCATTAATATTATGATCATGAAGACAGGCAGGCGAGAGAGAGAGAGACCATAATCCACATCTGGAAAATCCTAGAGGGAGCGGTTTCTAGTCTATACACAGAAATCACTCCATACGAAAGCACCATTAGTACACTAAGAGAAAACACCGTAAGTGTCCAGGGCCCAAGACTGTTCAACAGCCTCCCACCAGCCATAAGGGGAATTACCAATAGACCCCTGGTTGCCTTCAAGAGGGAGCTGGACAGATACCCAAAGTCAGTGCCGGATCAGCCAGGCTGTGGTTCGTACATTGGACTACGTGCAGCCAGCAGTAACAGCCTAGTTGATCAGGCCCTGATCCACCGGGAGTGTCAAGTGGGTTTTCGATAACGTGGATGGGGTAAGAATACTCACGTAGGCTGGTAGTACGTATAATATAACGGAAAGTATGGGAAAGCACCAACAGCCGACCTGCCTCTCTCTGCTCCCTATCTTCGACTGACTCACAGTGCCTATGGGTGAGGGGGTATTTGAAATCCTGCTATGGTCAGCAGCAATATGAATACAGTCAATGATTCACACAGACGGTTGGTAGTGAGTCATCTACTGGTACACTGGTTACTGGTAACTGGTTACTAGAAACTGGTACTACTACTGAGAGCTCGGCGACGCTAACGTATGTCGTCCCGACATACAACTAATACAAACTAGAGACGGCAGGTGTACGGCTTGGGCTGATTCTATACAATGTCAAAGTACACAACAATTGAACATTATAACATACATAAGTAGAATATTGGAATGGAAGCTTACATAATTGAAACTGTAATGCAATACAAGGTATAATATAGCACAACTCATCGAATGAAACTCAACATTGGAATTACACAATAGAAGTGATAAAAAAAAATTTGATCGATCGATCTGTATTCATGTGATCTACGGATTCTGAGGAAGGAATATATACAAAGAAAGAGTGTTTAACAGAAAGGCAGATTCGGTGCACTCAAATCTAGACTGTTAACTCTCAGAATTCGGAGAGAACGTGAAAACACACAAAAAATTCTTGAATACTGATAAGTTGATACTGTAATTATTCATCTATACAGGTTATTTACATTTAACCCCAACTCTGCTAGGGTGAGATTGATATATGCAGAATGGGTGTCATCTCTGGGAGGATCAAACTCTGTTGCACTGGCTAACTCATGCTGTATTTGAGGCAAATCTGAATTGGAAGTAACAAATGATACTTGAGGATTTCTCAATACCTGTCGTGTACGTAGGGAATAACGACATTCAGGTTGATCGTCTGATTGAGTATCAGAGATAGAGAGTACAGGTTCAGGAGGATTGTCAGAGTCTGTCACATTAGTCTGGGTTGGAACATCATTATCATCACGTAAGATCCTATGTGGGCTTAGCAGGTTTTTATAGATCGTTCATTGCCAATTTTTCTTCCATAGCTGCTCCTCTAACTGGTTACTAGGAACTGGTACTACTACTGAGAGGAGGTCTGGTCGTGAACCGGGCCGCGGGGGCGATGATCCCCGGAATACCCTCCAGGTAGACCAGCGACTCGTGGGAGATGTTCATCCTAATGCTCGAGCAGCTTGAATATCGTAGGGGTTCATAGAAAGGGGAAGCGGTAGTAAGGAAAAAGCCGGTGGCTGTTATGGGAGGAAAGCCAGCCAGCCTGCCTGTCTAGGCCTGGTCATGGACCGGGCCGCGGGGGCGTTGATCCCCGGAATAACCTCCAGGTAACCTCCAGGTATGCCTAGTGGAGCACTGAGACCATGTGTGGGGAAGCACTTGACGTCATGGCTTAGTGAGGGCGCATGACCTTTGTTTGACTATAAATGGTACTAGGAATTATGTATATACAAGTAATACTGTTGACATGAACGGCAGCATGGGCAGCAGCATGGGCAGCAGCATGGGCAACAGCGTGGGCAGCAGCGTGGGCAGCAGTGTGGGCAACCCCGCGGCGCAACACACATCAAGAGCTGTGGTACAGAATCACCACTGGAAACAATTCAGAGTGTGGGATTAAGGCGTGCAGGCGGGCACGACCCGTTAGGCCCGCTAGACCCGCACGACCCGCAAGTGTGTTTTTGCCCTATCCACCATCCATGACCTCCTCCTGACGGTGAACCACCCACACAAGCCCTCCCAACCCCACCCCAACATTCCTCCAGTCACCCCAACATTACCCCACCACTAGCCACCCCTTAGATCACCTGACACCCCCCCTTGAGACCACCTGACCACCATTGGCGACCACCTGCCATCCCTACAGGCCACTTGACAACCCTTGAAGCCACCTGCCACCCCTGAGACCACCTGTCACCCCTTGAAACCACCTGTCACCCCTGGCGACCACCTGCCACCCCTGGAGACCACCTGATGAGATACGTTGTTAGGTAACCTAACACCCACAATTACCACTACCTGGTTGATCAGACATCTCCCGCAGAAACTTATCTGGCTGCAGCCATCACAATCTGGTTGATCAGGAACTTGGGCAGAAACGTGTCTAGCTCCCTCTTGAAGACTTCCAACCTCATATTAGCAATATTTCCTGTATACTGCTGGTAGCAGGTTGAAGAGTCTTGGACCACGCATGTTGACACAGTATTTTCTTATTGTGCCCATGTTAATAACAGTGTTTATTCTCTTATTCTGCCCATGAATGTTGATTAAGTGTTCTCTAATTGTGCCCGCGGCGCCCCTCCTTTTCACTGGCTTCGTGTTACATTTCTTCCCGCCTCTCACTCCAGCAGGTTATGATAGTTTGCAGACTAGGGACCTGACCCTCAAGTATTTTTAATATATACATATCAGATCTCTCTTCCATGTCCCAGGAAGTGGATTCCAAGTGACTACAATCATTCCAGTACTTTACAATCATTCCCAGCAGTTTAAAGGTTTTACACACTCCACTTGGAGAAGCAACATCACTGGACTGGTACCTTTACCTCTGGTATACCTTTTATGAGTTCCGAGTTTTTTTTTTTACTCCCAGAGCCCGACCATGGGCCAGGCTCGTCTGGTGTTCCGTAGCTCGATTCCTAACGCACTCGGCTCACACACTAAGGTCCGGGGATAAATCCCCGGAACGGCTGGAAACATTAGGACGTGTTTCCTTAAGACAACTCCTGTCTCTGTTCACCTAGCAGTAAAATAGGTACCTGGGTGTTAGTCAACTGGCGAGTCTCATCATGGGACAAAACTGACCTAATTTGTCTCAAATGCTCTGCATAACAAGGGGCTTTCTATATAGTAGTATGTTATTGATGTCACCTAAGACTGTATACCTTGTACATGTACTTGTAGAAATAATTATATTATTTGTATAAAGGCACAAATTGCAGAACAAAGTACATTTTGCTCTATGAAGAGCTTTGTATGGACCTGCTAAAGCTGTACACAGAGCGAAACGTCGCCCCCAATAAAGGGGAGTTCTGTAACTTGCATCTGTCTACGCACGTCTATGACATTTCATCACACATCTGCACTAGTTTTACGAAGTTCGTTCTCCGTGAAGTAGAGCTTCGTTTTCGTGATGAAGAAGATTATGAAGTACCCTTCTCGCCTGCGTTCCAGGGAGTATATGTCGAGGAAATGTTCCCGGTAATTAAGGGGCTTGACTGAACTAATACGTGCAGTAAAGGATCTCTGTACATTCTATTGATTTGAAATTTCACCTGCCTTGAATGGGGATGTTAATTTACAGCAGTATTCCAGCCTAGAGAGAACAAGTGATTTAAAAAGGATCATCACTGGCTTGGCATTTCTTGTTTTGAAGGTTCTCCTTATCCATCCTATCATTTTCCTCGCAGATGTGATAGTAACACTATTGTGATCCTTGAAGATCCTCTAACATTACCACTCCCAGGTCCTTCACATTACTTTTCCGCTCTATTGTGTGATTGGAGTTTGTAGTATACTCAGTTCTAGTTATTATTTCTTCCAGTTTTCCGTAACGGAGTTGAAATTTATCCTCATTGAACATCATATTGTTTTTCGTTACCCACTGGAAACTTCGTTTATATCTTCTTGGAGGTTAACCGCGTCCTCAATGGTTGACAGACTTATGCAGGTTCTAGTATCGACTGCAAAAGACGACAAGGTTTATATCTCTGTCAGATATGAGGCTGAGAAAAATGAGAGCGAGTACTGTGCCTTGTGGAACAGAGTTTTTCACTGTGGCAGCTTCTGACTTAATTGTTTACTGTTACTTTGTGTTCTATTGGTTGGGAAGTTAATTAAAGATCCATCTTCACCAGGTGCCAGATCAACCAGACTGTGATGGATATGTGGGGCAGCGGGCCTCCAGCAGCAACAGCCTGGTTGACCAGGCAAGCACCAGACGAGCCTGGTCCATGGCCGGGCTCAGAGATTAGATTAACTCCCGAAACTCTTTAAAGGTACATCAAACGTAAAGGTACCTACCTTTTCAGTTACTCCTTAGCACGCATTTACACCATAATTGCACTTGGCGAAGACTTTTGTCGAAGTCTATGTATCCTACATCACATTGTTTGTCCTCCAGTGCATCCAAGACCATGTCACAGTGGTCCAGTGCATCCAAGACCATGTCACAGTGGTCCAGTGCATCCAAGACCATGTTACAGTGGTCCAGTGCATCCAAGACCATGTTACAGTGGTCCAGTGCATCCAAGACCATGTTACAGTGGTCCAGTGCATCCAAGACCATGTTACAGTGGTCCAGTGCATCCAAGACCATGTTACAGTGGTCCAGTGCATCCAAGACCATGTTACAGTGGTCCAGTGCATTCAAGACCATGTCACAGTGGTCCAGTGCATCCAAGACCATGTCACAGTGGTCCAGTGCATCCAAGACCATGTCACAGTGGTCCAGTGCATCCAAGACCATGTCACAGTGGTCCAGTGCATCCAAGACCATGTCACATTGGTCCAGTGCATCCAAGACCATGTCACAGTGGTCTAGTGCATCCAAGACCATGTCATAGTGATCCAGTGCATCCAAGACCATATCACAGTGGTCCAGTGCATCCAAGACCATATCACAGTGGTCCAGTGCATCCAAGACCATGTCATAGTGATCCAGTGCATCCAAGACCATATCACAGTGGTCCAGTGCATCCAAGACCATATCACAGTGGTCCAGTGCATCCAAGACCATGTCACAGTGGTCTAGTGCATCCAAGACCATGTCATAGTGATCCAGTGCATCCAAGACCATGTCATAGTGATCCAGTGCATCCAAGACCATGTCACAGTGGTCCAGTGTATCCAAGACCATGTCACAGTGGTCCAGTGTATCCAAGACCATGTTACAGTGATCCAGTGTATCCAAGACCATGTCACAGTGGTCCAGTGTATCCAAGACCATGTCACAGTGGTCCAGTGTATCCAAGACCATGTCACAGTGGTCCAGTGTATCCAAGACCATGTCACAGTGGTCCAGCGGTTGCGAGAGGCAGGAAAATTTTGACAAGTTTCCAATAAACGAGTCTTGCACAGTGGGACTATGGCGACTGTGGGACCGCATGCGGCAACCATCAACAGCTTGATTGACCAAGACTGCGGGATCTATTAGTAGAAACTCCCCCTCCAAGACCAGATATACACGCTATTTAACCCTCAAAGAAACTCCCCTTTCCACCTCCACACCTCACCCTTCCCACGGCCCTAACAACTTCCACGTTCCCCTTCACTCTCCACATCCCCCTTCACTCTCCACGCCCCCCTTCACTCAGCAGAGCCGGATCTATGAGAGTGGTGCACTCACACCATGGCGGCTGCTTCTTCTGGGTTAATACACCAACCACTTGTTACGTGACCTGCAAGGTGAACCTTCTCTGTTCACACTCAACCCACCCACCCACCCACAACACTCCACCCCACCCACTACACTCCACCCGCTACACTCTACCTAACACACCACCACTTTACCCCACCCATAACACTCCACCCAACACCCCACCCCAGACTAAACCTCACCCACTACACCCTACTTTATACAAGCACATTACACAGAAAAGCGGGCAGACCATTTCATGAACGAAATGAACACACATGAAGACACAGGAATGGTAATGTCAAGAGAACATACATAAAGACTTGAGAAAAGTGATGTGAAGAGAACCTAAGACAAGGAAAACACGATAAGAAATATTGCAGCAAGGGGGCCAGGAAAATAACAGGCTGGATAATGTAGATTAGATTTTGGCACCGAAGTTGCTAGTTTATTGTGCACACCAGGATAATGCGAATCTTCAAAGCAAGGAGTTACAATGACAGGACTCTTAAATCATTTTTACACTCGTCTCTAATACTGTGTTCACCTCAGCCTTCAAGACAAGAAAGTCACCAGAGCAGGACAACACAGAACTCGTACACTGGATACACACTGTTAATGACTTACCTAAATTACTGGGCACCCGTTTAGTACTTGGAGGGAGAGGAAAAGAGAGAGGGAGAGGGAGGAGAGAGAGGAGAGAGGGGAGAGACCCGATAATACAGATCGTATCTTGTACACAGAAAACACCCAAGAATCGGGTGCCTAATTTACACACCGCTGGATGAGAGGCCTAGGTGCCGGCACCTAGCTTCATTGCTACCCGCAACATGTAACACAACGACCAACACAGAAGTGATGAATCATCGAGCACTTGGCTCTTCACTATTAACACTCCCTCCACTCCCCCTCGTGGCTCTCCACTACTTCCATCACCTCCACCCTGGTACTCCATTACCTATCCTCTCTCATCACTATCTTCCCCCTCCCCCCCCACACACAAGTGTCAATAATGACCTTCTTGCGTGAGGCAGTGTTTGTCAAAATTGAGGTGGTAGGAAGGAGGTGAAACAGTGTTGTGTGCTGAGCTGACAACACTACCACACTGATGTAGATATTACCCCTTCACCCCCAAGACCCTCCCTCAACCCCACCACTACCTCCTCCCTCTTACACACACACACACACACACACACACACACAGGTGTGGTAGACAGCAAATGTAGTCCCATTTTTTAAAAAAAGGAGACAGACTCGCAGCACTAAACTACAAACCAGTGTCACTGACATGTACAGTATGTAAAGTAATGGTGAAGATTATCAGAAGGATGGTGGAGCACCTAGAAAGGTATGAGCTTATTCACGACAACTAACAAAGTTTCAGGGAAGGGAAATCCTGTGTCACAAACCTACTAGAGTTCTATGACAAGGTGACGGTGGTAAGGCAAGAGAGAGAGGGGTGGGTAGACTGCGTTTTCTTGGACTATTGGAAAGTTTTTGACACAGTTCCACACAAGAGACTAGGGCAAAAGTTGGAGGACCATGCATGGATAACAGGAAAGGCACTGCAATGGATCAGAGAATACCTGACGAGGAGGTAACAGCGAGTCATGGTAAGTGATGAGGTGTCAGAATGGGCGCCTGTCACGAGAGGGGTTCCGCAGTGGTCGGCCCTAGGACCAGTGCTGTTTCTGGTATATGTGAATGACATGACGGAAGGGATAGACTAAGAAGTGTCCCTGTTTGCAGACGATATGAAGCTAATGAGGAGAATTCAATCGGACGAGGATCAGGCAGGACTACAAAGAGATCTGGACAGGCTGCAGGCCTTGTCCAGCAAGTGGCTCCTAGAGTTTAACCCCATCAACTGCAAAACCATGAAGATCGGCAAAGAGCAAAGAAGACTGCAGACAGAATACAGTCTAGGGTGGCCAAAGACTACAAACCTCACTCAAGGAAAAGGATCTTTGGGTGAGCATAAGACCGAGCACATATGAGGCGCACATCAACCAAATAACCACTGCAGCATATGGGCGACTAGCAAACCTAAGAATAGTGTTCCGACACCTCAGTAAGGAATCGTTCAGGAATCTGTACAGTGTACGTCAGGGTCATACTGGAGTATGAAGCACCAGTTTGCAACACACACCTAGTCAAGCACATCAAGAAATTAGAGATAGTGCAAAGGTTTGCAACGAGACTAGTCCTGAAGCTAAGAGGCATGTCCTACGAGGAAAGGTTAAGGGAAATCGACCTGACGACACTGGAGGACAGGAGAGAAAATATTAAGAGGAATTGACAAGGTGGACAGAGATTAATATTATTATAATCAATGGGGAAGCGCTAAACCCGGAGGATTATACAGCGCCTGGGGGGGGGATGAAGAAGGCATTCAGGCTTAATTCGGGGAACTGGAGTACAGATCCAATTCCCTAAATCAAGAGCCCCCCACCAACATCAAGGAACCTTCCTTGAGGGGAGGTGAACAGAGAGAGGAAGTTCCAGAGATGGGACACAGCAGCAATGGGTTACAATAGAAAGTTGAAGATTCAGACGAGTCATAGGGATGTTAGGAAGTATTTCTTCAGAGTTGCCAGGAAGTGGAATACTCTGGAGAGCCATACCCCCGGCTGGGATTGAACCCGCGGTCATAGAGTCTCAAAACTCCAGCCCGTCGCGTTAGCCACGGGCTGGAGTTTTGTCATTACGATTTCTTGAGTCAGTTACTCTGGAGAGTAATGTGGTGGAGGAAGGGACCATACATAGTTTTAAGAAGATGTATGATAAAGCTCATGGAGCAGGGTGTGTGTGGAGGGTGGGACCAAGAGCTGTGAACCGACCCCTTCAATTATAATTATGCGAGTACAATTAGATAAATACGTACACATCCCTCCACTACACACATACACACACACTGACATACACACACAACAGCAACAAGGGGTCACAGTTGGAAGTTGAAGACTCAGATAAGCCACAGGGATGTCAGGAAGTATTTCTTCAGTCACAGAGTTGTCAGGAAGTGGAATAGTCTGGGAAGTGATGTAGTGGAGGCAGGATCTATACATAGCTTTAAAGAGACGTATGATAAAGCTCACGGAGCGGGTAGAGTGACTGAGTAGCGGCCAGTGAAGAGGCGGGGTCAGGAACTGAGACTCGACCCCTGCAACCACAACTAGGTAAGTACACATTACTGAGAGGGAGAGAAACGAAAAAAAATAACAAGATTACACCACAAACTGGATCAATGTTGGTTACAATATAACCACCGGGTGACCCAACGACCGCAGCTCCTGGACCCATAAAGCTCTCCCTCTGAGCTCTCGACCTACTACCATCCACAAGATGGGCATGAGGTGAATATACCGCCCACTGGGTCCCCATGGGGTGTACAATATAGAACATAAGAAAGAAGGAGCACTGCAGCAGGCCTACTTGTTCATGCTAGGCAGGTCCAAGCCACCTACTGGCCCATGCTAGGCAGGTCCAAGTCACACTCACAAAACCTACCAAATAAAGGTACATGTTCTAAATTAAGAAAAGCAAAATATGTTACTGATACATTACGAGATTGTCAGGAAAACAACAGCCAGATACAACCCAACGAACAGACAAGGTGGGTGATGTGTTCATCCTGACGTAACAAGGTGGGTGATGTGTTCATCCTGACGCAACAAGGTGGGTGATGTGTTCATCCTGACGTAACAAGGTGGGTGATGTGTTCATCCTGACGTAACAAGGTGGGTGATGTGTTCATCCTGACGTAACAAGGTGGGTGATGTGTTCATCCTGACGTAACAAGGTGGGTGATGTGTTCATCCTGACGTAACAAGGTGGGTGATGTGTTCATCCTGACGCAACAAGGTGGGTGATGTGTTCATCCTGACGTAACAAGGTGGGTGATGTGTTCATCCTGACGTAACAAGGTGGGTGATGTGTTCATCCTGACGCAACAAGGTGGGTGATGTGTTCATCCTGACGTAACAAGGTGGGTGATGTGTTCATCCTGACGTAACAAGGTGGGTGATGTGTTCATCCTGACGTAACAAGGTGGGTGATGTGTTCATCCTGACGTAACAAGGTGGGTGATGTGTTCATCCTGACGTAACAAGGTGGGTGATGTGTTCATCCTGACGCAACAAGGTGGGTGATGTGTTCATCCTGACGTAACAAGGTGGGTGATGTGTTCATCCTGACGTAACAAGGTGGGTGATGTGTTCATCCTGACGTAACAAGGTGGGTGATGTGTTCATCCTGACGCAACAAGGTGGGTGATGTGTTCATCCTGACGCAACAAGGTGGGTGATGTGTTCATCCTGACGTAACAAGGTGGGTGATGTGTTCATCCTGACGCAACAAGGTGGGTGATGTGTTCATCCTGACGCAACAAGGTGGGTGATCACACCCGGCACTGAACACCTCTAACACGGCATGTCATCCAAGGGAAGGGAAAGTTATAAACTAGAACTAGTCACTAGTCTAGTATACAAATGCCGAGGCGCAGTTACGCAGCAAGTCTAAATCACCGGTTAATAAGAACATAAGAACGAAGGAACACTGCAGAAGGCCTACTGGCCCATGCGAGGCAGGTCCAAGTCTCCTACCGGCACACATTTCGAACATACGTACACAATATACTATGACGATTACATAAGAACATAATGTTGTGGTGTTGACAAGTGTGAAGACTAAGTCAAGGTATACAACACCTCTCTTTAACCAGGACAACGTTTCGTTTCTATATAGGGCTCTGAACAGAGCGAAACGTCGTCACCAATAAAAGTTTCTTTTGTAAACTGTATCTGATTTAAGTCTCAGTTTGAGTCGATGGTGACTGATGGTATGACTGACAGTGATGACTGATGGTGATGATGGTATGATTAGTGCTGACGGTCATGATTGAT